>NW_022991810.1:0-151097 GCF_902827175.1 Gymnodraco acuticeps
CAACATGAAGCTACTTACTAAATGACAAAAAAACAACAAACTATGTGGTAGGGTGTTGAATTTTGGCCATGACAGTTTAAAGTCTGGTTGAGTCTTAATGTTATCATGCATTGCATTGCCTTACCCCAAATAATTGAAATAAACATCATCTTCTATGTTGTTTGTATTCTAGGCAGCTACAGCAGGCTCAGGGAAGCAGCCCCCTGCTGTCCTGCAATAGTCCATCTAAGATGAGGGAGACAAATCCATAGAAAAATCTCTGAGTCAGACACAGATGAAGCAGAAATGTCAGAGTCCAGAGCAGCACCATGTTCAGAAACAGTGCTCTCTGATGATGACCAAAATGAGGGAGAGATGGAAGGAGTAACCAAAAACCGAAAAGAAACTAACAAAATCCGCCATTATCCGGCAAATTTTCGCCGCACAATTTCGCGCTCGGGGCGAACGCTGAGACCGCCCACGACGACTCAGAAGGTGCCCTTTTTTTTCCTCTTGAGCACCTGCCCCTATAAATGTCTGTGCACACCACTGTATCCAGAGTACCTGATTGATATCAATTGTCTCTTCCCGCTCTCAAACTAGGAAGCAACAAATGAACAATTCCTGTAAAACATCTAAAAGAAAACTTGATCAACGGCTGATTCCTTACTCTAGGTTGCAGTGAGCTGCGGTCAGAACCCACATAGCGCTGATCAGGGACCCTCCACAACGGCTTGCTTGCCATTCACTTGTATACTGGCTACCCCAGGGCCAAGTTCCTGCAGCCGCATTTTGACCCTTCCACAATTCTGGAGTTGTTTGGTGCCTGGCCACATGCTGACAGAGAAAAGAGAACAGATTAGACATGGACATGTAAGAACCAGTCCTTTTCATAACTCACTGAAGGAATCTTGAAGAACTTGTTATGTTGCTCATATACGCTTACCTGGCTGCTGTTGTGAATGACATCCTGAAATTGAGAACAAAATGTTATGCAAACGTCTTGCTTGAAACCAAGGATGGCAAGCATTTAGTGGTGGAACAATTTATCTTCAACAACAATCTTTTATTTAAGTACACTTACTAATACCACACTGTGAAAAAACTACACGCATAGCTCCTGTATTGGCATTTTACTGAGGTCAGATGATTGACTATAGTTAGATGAATGTGTAATTGATCATTCATAGAACATGGCTTGTTGATTGATTGACTTTGCTAGTTCCTAAATAAATTCACTTCTTTTTTTTAATGTAAAAATCTTATTTTGTAAACTACCTAGTATCTAGATAAGTGAAAGTATTACAGTACACAATATATTCCCTTGAATTTTAGTGGAGTTGAAGTTTAAGGTAGAATGAAAAGATAATACTCAAGTAAAGTACTTCATCAGTGTACTTCAGTAAATGCACTTACGATCCACCCTTGCATGCCTTTATGAGCACACATCAACAACAGACATGAGATGTGGTAGTTTAACAGAGGGCTTGCTTTATTGAAGGCAGAATTGACTCTTCCAAAATATTTTGAAAACTAAAAATATCCTATCAGTTCACTTTAAAGTCTGCCTTGTCGTGTCACCAAATCTGCAGTCTAGCCCATCCCAAACTCCTGATGTACTTACTAATAATGCCTTACTTTTGACTTTAGTTTGATAAACTTCACACAGCACACTTTTTCCAATAACACACTCGTGCTCATTTTTTTCTCAGCAACCAAACAGAACAAGTGAACACGAGAACACCAGAGAACTCATGAGTGCAAAATAAAATAAAAATTGAAAATACGGCAACAAAAAATCAGCTCAACCAGTTTAATTTTCTATTAAATCCCATTCTTTTGTGGGTTTTTTCGACTAATTTGCTGATGACAGGGAGACAAAATATTCCTGTTGTGGTTTTGAGTGGATTTAAAAAAACAAAACAATGACTACAATGGGTTTCATATTACTTTACGGTCCATTGACCCAGATGGGTAAACCTGGTTTTAAATATTTCACTTCTGCACTGCCTCTCCAGCAGACAAATCAATTTCAAAGATGAACCCAAATCAAAGTACCAATACTTTTGCTGACCATTTGATTAATACTTTTTTTGAATAAAGAAAGAGAAACACTAGATTCAATGAATATAGTGCAAGAAAATAAATCCAAATCAAGCCGCATGGTTAGCACTGATTACAAGCATCCGACACTTCAGTGACTTTAATTGTTTGTCCTTCACATGCACTTGAACTCCTTTTGATCACATAATAAAATCAGTCATTTTCCAGTTATTAGTAGATGAAATATTTGCTCTTTAATTTGAAGGAAGATTTAGAGATCAGCTACACAATCTCTACTATTTTGGTCCCTTGAGATACCAACATCAACTTAAAGACATTAGCATAATATCATTTAACAACCAAACATTTGTAATTGCTTAAAGAAAAATCACATAAACGTTCTCACCATTGGATAAAAGGATGATCATCACCGCTGAACCACACAGAAATTGGTAGAGAGCCATTTTCACTGTGCCTTCTTCCCTCTGTGCTCATCATTTAATACCCTAAACCATAGCTCCGCCCACAACTTTATACCGTAGCTTTCACTCGCATTTTTTTATTGTTAAACATAACTGATCAGACAAGTCAACACATATTTTAAGAAGCTATTAACGGGAACATGTGAAAAAAATCCCGGAGTCAAACTTGTTTTTCTTGATGCCTTTGTGTCTGCAGCATGCATGAAGCTCCCAGTGTTGCAGAGGTATCTCAAATAAAAGTGCATTCAGATATAAATGAAATAGTTTACATCCATTTCTTTTTTGTTTTAACTTTTACGATTCCTTTTAGTCTAACATGAAAACAACTATAATTCTCACCATAACAAAGTTCAGTCATACATTACATTAAAAAAAAAAAAGTGACCTTTGTTTTCTTCTGTCTTTTGCTCTATTGGACGTCACTGTTCAATAACCCAAGTTTAGTAGATAAGTGTTGCGTAATGTTTGTCAAGCTGCCTATAGGTGTTTTATTTTGTAATGGCTGATGAAACCTCTTCTCAGCACTACGTCCATGCGTTTAATGACTGTGGTTAATCGACAAATTCCTTTTTTTGTGCTTGTTAGGAGTTTCAATTCAGTGAGAATCTTCTGCATCAAGTGCAACATTGGTGATTCTATTCTAAACCAATAGAAAGCTCTCTCGATTTACAATTTACACCACTGAGAATAAAGTAATCCCATCCACGGAATAACAATGAGACCGTTGCTCCTGGTTGCTTGCTAGTTAGTTTTCCGATCAGCCACGCAGAATATATTGCAGGTTTTTCACAAACAATGCGCGGCGGTCTGCTGGGGATAGGAGTCGCATTCCTGTGTGAATATTTGAAAATTAACGTTTAGAGAGTAAAAAAGGGAATGAAAGAATAACGTACATTTGGCCCAGTTAGGTTTTCACACACACGCACACGTTAGGGCTGTATCCAAATATTCGTTCGTTGGAGTACTATTCGGGTTTCAATTTCGTTATTCGGATATTGGTTTTGTTAGTTTTTTTCCCGTTTTTTTAAAACATTTTTTTAAATTGAATTGATTGAAATCTCCAATATCAACGTAAGAGCTTGTGCCTCTTCGGTCGGTGCTAACCATAGACTGTATATATAAATGGACGTAGGGTCCGTGACGTCACCCATAGGATTTTGCAGAGTTGCCGTGAAGCCCTTAGTAGGCGGAGTCGGCCACTAACGGCTCGACAGTGACATCAGAGTTCAACTCCCGCCTTCTCCAAATAAGGGCAAAGAGGCGGAGCCGAGGCGGGACCTGCTGCCACCGAGCTGGAAGTTCCAGAGCTAGCTGAAGCTACCAAGCTAAGCTAACATGCTCCCCATCTGCACGCTGCCGTCACATTTTACGTTTCTAAGGTAAGCGGACATGAAACTATTCAGCAAAACTATAAATAATAATCTAAGTTATTGAGTTTTAACATAATACTTCAGAATCTTAAAACCCCTTAACGTTTGTATGCAATTGTGCTAAATTCAACACTGGAATCAAGCAAATATTAATACGTTTGCATGACATTAGTTATTTATATTTTGATATCACTTAACTATACGTATAATACATTTAAGTCAAGCTAAGGTACATGTGATGGTAGCTAGTTAGCGCTCTTACCTGTGAGGCCTCCTCCAAACAGCATAATAACCAGACTGTATCATTAAAACTAAGTACCAGTTATCCTTGACTTTAGACAAACAATTCAAAAGACAAAATGTATTTAAAGACCAATCTTTATTTGAATGTGCCTCTTAACCTGAGATATTAGTTATACAGTAACAGTATTGACAATCTAAAAAAACTGAGCAACTCAACAGTCAACTGTATGTTTCTTATTGTCTAAAGCATTTATTATTTTCCTTTTCCCAATCTCATATTCAGTGTGGACGGATTGAGACAGCATGGTGTCCAGAGAGCAGCAGAGACTTCAGGGAGAAACCTCTGTGTGATGGACGTCCTGTCTGTTGGTTTGGAGAGGACTGAGGGTCTTTCCTCTGCGAGGAGGACCAGGGCTGATGAAGAAGCCCATGCTGGGCAAAGCTGATACCAACTGCACAGGCCTCGTCGGTCACTTTATTTGACTAAATGTGTTTAATACATTTAATAGGTTTACACCTTCTGTCCATATGTGCTTTTTATTTAAAACATTTGATTAACTTTTGGTTCACATTTCAATAAATTGTATTTGTTGTGGAAATATTTTCCAAGGCCCATAACTTTGACCCAGTTTATCAGTTCAAACTGTCCTGACTGAGTACACGCACCTCGTAACCTTGGCTGCTGTGCTCTCAGTGTTCTGTCTCCCTGTTCCTGCCTGTTGGCGTCAGCTGATAGAGGTGTTATGATTCTATGTTCCTGCCTGTTGACGTCAGCTGATAGAGGTGTTATGATTCTATGTTCCTGCCTGTTGACGTCAGCTGATAGAGGTGTTATGATTTTATCTTGTTATGCAGCAGTTTGATGATGTTCTCAGAACTAGTTAAATACATGGGTCTGAGGTAGAGTTCTTTAGAATTGACGTGGCAACCCACCCGTGCAGTCTCACCGGGACTGCTGTGATTTGTGATGTGAATGCTCCGGCCGAAACTCCAATAAATCATCAGTGTTTTGACATCAAAGCTACTGCTCCTACCGTGTCTCCTTCCTGAGTCGGTGACTCCCACTGCATAGCTACACAGAAGTTTCCCTTACAATTTGGCGTTGTCGGCAGGATGCCAACAGATCTTCAGAGCTGGTAAGTGTGATTTTCAAATCTACATTTGGACATTGCCTTACCAGAATCTGTGATTGACGGTATCCTAAAATTACCTGTGAAACTGAGCGGCTGCGTTTCGTTTTGGTTAATGAACATTTGGGGATAATAAACCCAGGGAATCAGTGTCTGGGGACTCAGTCATGGCTGATTTCCTCTGTGTGTGCTGCCAGGGACGGAAGTGCCATACAAGCATACACACCTCATGTTTAGAGTGACCTTAAAGAAATACATCAGTAAAGTGGAGCTTCTGTATGAAAGCAATGTAAAGATTTGTATTGAACGAATCGCCCAATTCTGGGGTTTTCAGTGGCCAAAACAGCAGTTAAAAATAAGCAGCCAGAGATATTCCCCCCCATCGCCTCTGTGAGCACGGCTCCAGCAGCAGCCGCGGGTGTATGTGTAAACATCCCCCGTGTCTGGGTGGCTGCGGCCGTGCAGCTGAGAGGAAGAAAGTCACAGCTTTGTGTCTATATCTTTAACTCAAACCACCGCCATCCCTATTAAAAACGGGATGGTCTAAAAGCACTCGTGGTTGTGACCGTCTTCTGCATTGCTGGCAAGGCTGGGGCAGCACGAGGTGCGTGCATCACCCGATGCGCCACAGCTCTCTACTCTGCGGGAGGAACATTTCCTACGTTGCTTGGAAAGTGTTGCCTACGTTGCTGGACCAGCTGGTGGCGGTCCGGGGTGCATACATACAAATTATAGGCTAATTGATCACAGGTGGGCAGTGGCAAGCAAGTGTAGAACAAAACTGTGTTTCATCGTTGTGATGAACTCGATGGCGGGTGTATAGGCTGGTCGAGTAGGACTACAGTTAACTGGGCTGTTTTTGGAGAGAAAGGGTAGAGACAAAAAGTCTATGTTCTCCTGGTCGGGGGTTCATAGCGCCACTAGAATATAGTAGTGGTTGTCGCAAGAGGATAAGCTAGTTATTGCTTTTGGACGGTCTTCAGGCACGATCTTAGCACTTGTACAAGGGTGGATGCGCGAGTAGGTGCTACATTTCTATAATTCCCTACCCCCTCTGAAACCTCCTAATTCGGACTAAATTGAGCTGGATGAGCTTTGCTGTCGCGCTGGTGTTTATTACGAGTTCATGTTTTGTTTGTCTGATTGTTTGTATGGGGGGTCTATATTGGTTTGTCCCGCCGTCTTGTGTATGTTTTGTAACAACTAATAATTAAACAGTCCATAGACAGGGTAAAATGAACTAAACTTTAGTTATCTCACCAAAAGTAAATGACTTGAGAAAAATAAATAATATAAAGATGTAAAGCAAAATTCTGGTCGTATAAATGTGCTGCAAAATGAAAATAAATAGCAAAAGAGTGTTTTTATGTCCTGCCTCTGAGTGTGCAGGGGAAAATGTAAACAAGAAGCCCACTGTTCAGGGTGAGCGCTAGGTGTAAGACGAAAAGAAGATTATATTGCTTTAAGAATCCATTCTTAAATGGTATTGCTATTATGTTAAGATATCTTTGTGACCTTGTATAAACCCTATGCCCCGTCCTGCGCCCCGAGACCCTCAGAGACCTGCCTGAGGAGATCAGGATTGCAACATCTGTTTTTGTAGGCCAATGTTGTATTATTTGTTTCATTTATTCTTAATCTATGTATTGTATAGTAATAATGAATAAAAACGTAATGTATTGAACACATTCCGAAACAAAGCAGATAAGACAGAACTAGACTCAGACATAATACTAATTGTTGTTGAAACCTTTTGCGCTGTTGCTGCAAAATGGAAACTTTGTTGATTGTCTATTCCAACTGGCCACTGGAATCAGATACTTAATATAAGTTGAAGTTCAATTACAGTTTTAAAAATAGTTTAACATTCTTTATTAAACTGCTTCAAATTATTTCTCGTATCAACCAATTGGTCTCCATAGACAATACTAAAATAGTTGTTAAACTACTGACAAGTTTTCTGAAACCGAGCTTATGAACAACAGAGTAAAGGTCGCTGGTTAAGCCAGGATCAATATATTTGTTGAAGTTTTTATTGTGTGCATAATAAATGTAAGGAATATGTCTGTCTTATGGACATAGTTAACATGGGACTTTTCCTTAAAATGTACTGAAGTCCGCACAATGTAAATGTGATGTCAACTACCAATGCAAATTCCCTGCCAAGGGCAAGACAAATGTTACCAACTATGCCTACACACATGCAACCCTTGGGGGTTCTATTTTGTTGTTATTCAGTGTTACCAGGGGCACGAACTTCTGACCGGTGTTCCCTCTTGGTTTAGTCCATGGGGGAGTGCTTAAGTGTGGGTACACATGTTCACCTGGTGCACAAGGTTATGGAGGTGGGGGTCTTGCTGGTGCTCAAGTGCCCATATACATCACCCCATGTTCCCATGACTGTTACCCTGCTAAAGAGACACTATTTCGGGGTAAACTGTATCCATGTTGACCCCTGGTTCTTCATCCTTATACCCTGGATGTATGCTGGTGTCCCTGGAAGAATGCAATGAGGAGTTCCAATGCAAATCGGCTTAAGTCCAGTCAGGGTCTGGACATGTTGCCATGACTGTTACCCTGCTAAAGAGACACTATTTCGGGGTAAAATGTATCCATGTTGACCCCTGGTTCTTCATCCTTATATCCTGGATGTATGCTGGTGTCCCTGGAAGAATGCAATGAGGAGTTCCAATGCAAATCGGCTTAAGTCCAGTCAGGGTCTGGACATGTTGCCATGACTGTTACCCTGCTAAAGAGACACTATTTCGGGGTAAAATGTATCCATGTTGACCCCTGGTACTTCATCCTTGTACACTGGATGCATGTTGGTGTCCCTGGAAGAATGCAATGTGGAGTTCCAATGAAAATCGGCTTAAGTCCAGTCAGGGTCTGGACATCTTCCCATGACTGTTACCCTGCTAAAGAGACACTATT
The DNA here is from genome assembly GCF_902827175.1 of Gymnodraco acuticeps. Taxonomy (NCBI): domain Eukaryota; kingdom Metazoa; phylum Chordata; class Actinopteri; order Perciformes; family Bathydraconidae; genus Gymnodraco; species Gymnodraco acuticeps. The sequence continues at coordinate 8,182 of NW_022991810.1, forward strand.
TCGGGGTAAAATGTATCCATGTTGACTCCTGGTTCTTCATCCTTGTACACTGGATGCATGTTGGTGTCCCTGGAAGAATGCAATGTGGAGTTCCAATGAAAATCGGCTTAAGTCCAGTCAGGGTCTGGACATCTTCCCATGACTGTTACCCTGCTAAAGAGACACTATTTCGGGGTAAAATGTATCCATGTTGACCCCTGGTTCTTCATCCTTGTACACTGGATGCATGTTGGTGTCCCTGGAAGAATGCAATGTGGAGTTCCAATGAAAATCGGCATAAGTCCAGTCAGGGTCTGGACATCTTCCCATGACTGTTACCCTGCTAAAGAGACACTATTTCGGGGTAAAATGTATCCATGTTGACCCCTGGTTCTTCATCCTTGTACACTGTATGCATGTTGGTGTCCCTGGAAGAATGCAATGTGGAGTTCCAATGCAAATCGGCTTAAGTCCAGTCAGGGTCTGGACATCTCCCCATGACTGTTACCCTGCTAAAGAGACACTATTTCGGGGTAAAATGTATCCATGTTGACCCCTGGTTCTTGTTCCTTGTACCCTGGATGCATGTTGGTGTCCCTGGAAGAATGCAATGTGGAGTTCCAATGAAAATCGGCTTAAGTCCAGTCAGGGTCTGGACATCTTCCCATGACTGTTACCCTGCTAAAGAGACACTATTTCGGGGTAAAATGTATCCATGTTGACCCCTGGTTCTTCATCCTTGTACACTGGATGCATGTTGGTGTCCCTGGAAGAATGCAATGTGGAGTTCCAATGCAAATCGGCTTAAGTCCAGTCAGGGTCTGGACATGTTGCCATGACTGTTACCCTGCTAAAGAGACACTATTTCGGGGTAAAATGTATCCATGTTGACCCCTGGTTCTTCATCCTTGTACACTGGATGCATGTTGGTGTCCCTGGAAGAATGCAATGTGGAGTTCCAATGCAAATCGGCTTAAGTCCAGTCAGGGTCTGGACATGTTGCCATGACTGTTACCCTGCTAAAGAGACACTATTTCGGGGTAAAATGTATCCATGTTGACCCCTGGTTCTTGTTCCTTGTACCCTGGATGCATGTTGGTGTCCCTGGAAGAATGCAATGTGGAGTTCCAATGAAAATCGGCTTAAGTCCAGTCAGGGTCTGGACATCTTCCCATGACTGTTACCCTGCTAAAGAGACACTATTTCGGGGTAAAATGTATCCATGTTGACCCCTGGTTCTTCTCTCCTGGTGTCCATTTCATGTACATTTCCTCGTGTCCATTTCATGTACATTTCCTCGTGTCCATTTCATGTACATTTCCTCGTGTCCATTTCATGTACATTTCCTCGTGTCCATTTCATGTACATTTGATGGGGCAGTGACATGTGGATGAAATGGACCCAATTCCCGGAGGTTCCGGGCCGAATTTGGGAGCTCATATGCGGCCTGCCGTGCACCCCCACCCGTGGAAAGCAAAACAAAGTAAATAAAACGGTCAATTATATCTTAAATTCATCAAAAACTACGTTTTTAAAAATTCTCGAAAAACGGCTAAGTGCCAACGGGTGAGGGGCTCAACTCTTCGGCGCTTCGGGCGGAAGCCCCGGAGACATTTCCACTGACCCGTTGCACTTTTCAACGTAGAGGGGAATTCAGACCTCCCCTCCTCCGTTAACAATTTTCATTCATCTTTTCCAAGCTACCTTCTGCACGAAATCGGAAACCCGGTTTTTGAGAGCACTTAGAAAAAAACGGCCTATTTCTCATGATGGGGAAATCATGGAGGAATGCGTCCGATGAGTGAGCACTTTGGATCGGACACAATTGTTGCCCGGAGGACCCCCAATCACGGTTCTTACAAAACTTTAAGTTTTTGAACTGGCCTCTGGAGGAATGCAAGGGGAGTTTCGACGGAATAACGAGACAGTATTTTCGGACACATTTTCACCATTTTAACCCCTTTCTCTGGTTCTTCCAAAAGTTAACTTTAACTTTTTCTGACTCTGGAGGAATGCAAGGGGAGTTGCCAGGGGACTCTACCTGCATTATGAGGCACTATTTTCGGACACATTTTCACCATTTTCAACCCTTTCTCTGGTTCTTCCAAAAGTTAACTTTAACTTTTTCTGACTCTGGAGGAATGCAAGGGGAGTTGCCAGGGGACTCTACCTGCATTATGAGGCACTATTTCCGGACACATTTTCACCATTTTCAACCCTTTCTCTGGTTCTTCCAAAAGTTAACTTTAACTTTTTCTGACTCTGGAGGAATGCAAGGGGAGTTGCCAGGGGACTCTACCTGCATTATGAGGCACTATTTCCGGACACATTTTCAACATTTTCACCCCTTTTCTGCGGTTCTTCCAAAAGTTAACTTTAACTTTTTCTGACTCTGGAGGAAAGTAGGGTGAGTTGTCAGGGGACTCTACCCGCCTTAGGAGGCACTATTCCCGGATACATTTTATCCATTTTAACCTCTTTCTCTGGTTCTCTGGTTGCATCCGTCTCTGGATCATGGAAGAATGCATCCGCTGCATGAGGACTTTGGATCGGATACAATTGTTGCCTGGATGACCCCCAATCATGGTTCTTACCAAACTTAACGTTTTGAACTGGTCTCCGGAAGAAAGTAAGGGGAGTTGCCAGGGGACTCGACCCGCCTTAGGAGGCACTATTTCACCCAGTTTTGGCTCCCGCCTTGCCTGGATGATAGGACCGATAGATGACAGGGATCTCTGCCCGCCTAACGAGTGCCTAAATGGGACACCTTTCGCACGATGATGCAAATGGGTTATTTATTGAAAATAAACCGGAGAGATTTGACATGGGGTCTTTCTAGTTCGCTGAGTGCAACTTTCTTATTTTCACCTATCCTTCTTTGTCCCCCCCGGTTCTATACATTATACTGGTGACACTTCCCGGTACCGAAATGCTCAGGCATACAAAAATGATGGCGATCGGTTGTCCTATCTGTAATAGTCCCTACCGTGCCCTGAGCAAGCACCTGCTGAGGAACCATAGTGTGCGTAATTTAGTTGAAAGAAGAATTCTGCTGTTGTTGGCGAAAGGACGGATAAACATTAGGCTCCATCCCTGCATTATTGCAGGATGCGAGTACAACGGGACAAGGCTGGACCGCCACTTGTACAGAAACCATGTTGAGCTGTCCCGGCAGGAATTACATGTGGTTTTAACTAAACTAAAAATGAAAGTGGCCACGAAGAAGCTTCATGAACTCAGTTTGACAAACCCCACAGTAGCAATGATTACCTCTTGGGATGTGGACACTGTGGGTGATGATGTCCTGTCACAACCTCCACCCTTGTCCCCAGTGATTAAATGTGACAACCCGGACTGTAAGGAATGGAGGATGGATGCAAACAGAATGAAGGCTCAGAGGGACATATATGCTGCTGAGGTGAAATCCCTGCGCTGCATGCTGCAGCAGAGGATTAAACGTAACCGAAAGAGGATGAACCAGAGGGCCGAGGACCAAGAGCGGGTGTTTCTAAGGAAACGATCCCGAACAGAGTCAACACCAAAGAGGCTGTCCAAGTCCAAAGGTCCCTCCTGCAGGAAGTCCCCCATTGCCTCTCACACACCTGTATCCAGCTCCTCAGAACCTGCATCCATAGATACCGAGGCCTCGTCATCCTCCCCTCCCATACATTCCCCCTGGTTCAGCGGCAGGGGCCGGGGGAATCGAATGCGGGACATTACATTCCCACGCATCATGGAGAAGTATCTGCAAGGCTACCGGGACCATTATGAGGGCATCGATCCAACAGTGAGGCTCCAAGAAAACGCAGTCTCCAAAATAAGCAGAGTCAAATCATTCCTAAGCTTCATGGCACACGGTTTCAATCGCCTGTCTGACTGGCTCTTTTTGAGGGATCTGAAGAGGATACGTGGGTGGTCCCGGAGCCTGATAAAGTCAAGCCTACAGGTCACGACATCTGACTTCTATATAAAAAATATATCACACTTTCTCAAGTACATGAATGAAACACCATGCAAGGGGAGCAGGCTCAACCAGAATGACATGATTGTAATCACACGGGAAGTTGCTGCCATCCTGAAGTCCATGAGAAAGAAGGTGTTTATCCACCAGATGCAGGTGAAGCGGGACAAGATGGAAGGTCTGCCAAGCCATAAAGACATCATGGCATGTTTGACTGCGGCCAAAACTCGCATCCCTCAGCTCCTGGACGTGATGACCAGCAATCCGACTCACGCAACCCGGAGCCTGCTCTATGGGTACATGACCCTCAATTGGAGCTGCATTTATGGGCACCGTCCGGGGGTCTACTCCAACATGACCAACACGGAGGTCCTAAAGGCGGAGATAACTGGCACTGCCTTTGGCCACCTCATCCACGTGAGTGAGCTATTAAAACATGTGTTTATTCTGGCAGTGATACACATGTTGTGGATGATTGATACTTGTATTGACGCTCTCTAACTCTGTCATAACAGGTAAGCAACCACAAGACGGCCAACGCGTTCGGGGAAGCGCAGATGTACCTCACCATAGAAGAATTTGGATGGATGAAGAGATGGCTGGAAATCAAGGGGACGCTGACCGGCACCAACAACCGCTACTTCCTCTGCATAGCGGGGAAGAACCCATCGAGGAACCTTGCCACCTTCCTGAGGTTGGCATGGGCTGATGTTGGACTAAAAGGTCCCATTAACTTCACCGACCGCCGCACAGTCCACGCCGATAATGCGAAGAGGTTTCAGGACATAAGCAACCGCCAAAGAGTGAGTGATTTCATGTGTCACAACACTGCAACTGCAGACAAATGTTATGCCAAGAATCCTTCTTTGAAGGAGGCTGCGGACATACAAATGCTCTTCACAGAGTCACTGCAAGCAGCGGCCGCAGCAGCATCAGGGGTGAGTGAAGACAATTTGGGGGACATTGACATCCACAGTGACCGTGACAGCTCTGGAGAGGAGCATAGCCCTACTCCCTACCAAGACTCCACCGATACCGAGACGTCAGATGAATTATACAAAGACTTCAACGCTTGGAGAGCGGCGAAGAGGGAACAGTCAATGGCCGAACACAGTCCCTCAGACACGGGTGAAGAGAGGGTGCCAGCCTCTGCACCAACTTCACCCGATACGGACAATGTTGCCAGTGACCAACTTGTAAATATGCAATGTTTTGTTGTACTCAGTCCGCTTGTGCTGGATGAGTTAATAATGTTATAATGTTATAAAGTGTCAATGTATATATTTCTGTAAATAAAGTTTGTTAAAATTACTTAATTTGTCCTCTTTTTTATAACCCAATATGGGTGTTTCCCCATTAAGATCCCCAGGGGCACGAGGTTCTGGTGGTGTGCATGAAGGGGTTTAGTCCACGTGAGGAGTGCTCAAATGTGGGAGGATGTGTAAGGCAGCGGAGGGTAAAACAAGTTAAAGTGTGAACCTCCAGCAGGGCAGGTGGTGCTGCTGTGAATAAGGCCGACTATGGAGTCCGATGGGCGGACTGTAAAGCACCGCAAAATACACCCCCTGATAGGTTACCAGGGCCATGAGAACATCCTCCATAGGAGGGTGGGTGCTGCTGTGAATAAGTCCGACTATGGTGTCCGATGGGCGGACTGTAAAGCACCGCAAAATACACCCCCTGATAGGTTACCAGGGCCATGAGAACATCCTCCATAGGAGGGTGGGTGCTGCTGCTGTGAATAAGTCCGACTATGGTGTCCGATGGGCGGACTGTAAAGCACCGCAAAATACACCCCCTGATAGGTTACCAGGGCCATGAGAACATCCTCCATAGGAGGGTGGGTGCTGCTGCTGTGAATAAGTCCGACTATGGTGTCCGATGGGCGGACTGTAAAGCACCGCAAAATAGACCCCCTTATAGGTTACCAGGGCCATGAGAACATCCTCCATAGGAGGGTGGGTGCTGCTGCTGTGAATAAGTCCGACTATGGTGTCCGATGGGCGGACTGTAAAGCACCGCAAAATAGACCCCCTTATAGGTTACCAGGGGCACGAGTTTCTTGAGGGTGTAATCATCTGGGTTTAGTCCGTGGGGGAGTGCTTAAGTTCGGGGGCCCGGGGTCCCAAGGTGCGCGAGGTTATGGAAGTACGCATGTCAGGGAGATATGCTGGAGGTCTGTAGTCCGTGTTTTGGGTCTCTGTGAGCGGCCAAAGTGAGGTGGTTTTCCCGGTGTATGTCATGGAAGTCTGAAATAGCCTGTTTGCCCATGTCAAATCTTATGAGGCACTATTTTGGGATACATTTTATCCATTTTAACCCCTTTCTCTGGTTCTTCCAAAAGTTAACTTTAACTTATTTAGCCTCTGGAGGAATGCAAGGGGAGTTGCCAGGGGACTCTACCTGCATTATGAGGCACTATTTTGGGATACATTTTAACCCCTTTCTCTGGTTCTTCCAAAAGTTCACTTATACTTATTTAGCCTGTGGAGGAATGCAAGGGTAGTTATCAGGGGAGTCTACCTGCATTATGATGCACTATTTTGGGATACATTTTATCCATTTTAACCCCTTTCTCTGGTTCTTCCAAAAGTTCACTTATACTTATTTAGCCTGTGGAGGAATGCAAGGGTAGTTATCAGGGGAGTCTACCTGCATTATGATGCACTATTTTGGGATACATTTTATCCATTTTAACCCCTTTCTCTGGTTCTTCCAAAAGTGAACTTTAACTTATTTAGCCTGTGGAGGAATGCAAGGGTAGTTATCATGGGACTCTACCTGCATTATGAGGCACTATTTTGGGATACATTTGATCCATTCTGTACATTTGGCTTACCGCGACTGGTAGTTAATGTCGCTACGGGGGACGCGTATATCCCTAAGGTATGTAAGGGATGCTCCGATCGCCAATTTCGGGGCCGATCGCCGATCACCGATCGCCGGAATCAGTATCGGCCGATACCGATCGCCGATCCGATCGAGTGGGCGGGGCCTAAATGGAAGATTTAAACATCACTTTAAATCTTCCATTTAAAATGATGTTTAAAACTCAGTTAATGGGGCTCATTCACTGGAGCTTCCACAAACAACAATCAACTTAATTATTACATTCAAATGATGGATAAGTTTACATTCACTTTGGATAATAACACGGGAGAAATTAGCGGAAGCGCTCTCTTTTCCTCTCTCCCTCTCTCCCCTCTCCTGACAGCCTGTCAGTATCTCATGCAGCTCACTGATCCAGTAATGAGTGACCCGACAATGAAGAATAAATATATTTATAATAACTAGTTTAGCTTGTTCCAGAGGTAGATAAAATAGCTAAGTGTGTTAGGTCTAACTCTTACGGTACGTCCACACAGCAGCTTTTCAAAAATCTTGAAAATCTTGGAGCTGGGCGTGTCTGAAAGCTTGGGGATTTTTTGCGAGCAATGCGACCAACAACCAATCACATGAATCTCCCGCCCCCGACATACAAAGCAAAAAACCCCGGGGATTTTATGCGAGCAATATATATATATATATATATATATATATATATATATATATATATATATATATAAACTCCCCAAACAGGCGAAAACTTACCAGTTTCACCCACTGTCTCTGCCACCTCCCTCCATGCCTGGTTCCTCCGGTTTGTATCCCGTTAATAGTTCTCGTCGTAAAGAACCGGGTGATTTGCTACCGTAATTTCTCGTTTGGAATATGAGGAAATGAACTGCGGTCTGGTTCTCCCTGTGTGTGTGTTTCGCTGCGCTTACCTGTCCGGCGGGCGGAGCTGCAGGATTTCTGCTTCACACACGTTGCATACCGCTATTTTACTGTCTTTTTCGGACACCTTAAAATAATGCCAGACCGGTGAAGCCATTTTGGCGAGCTTGTTTTGCCGCACACAGAGAAAAGTGTCATGTATTTTACGTCATGCGATCGGCTCTCGCGATCGGCATGTTTAGAGAGCACCGATCGATCGGTAGAGAGTGAGTATCGGCCGATATCGATCGGTGACCGATCGATCGGAGCATCCCTAATAAATGTTAAATTAATTGAGCAATTCTTTAAAAGTATAATGTTGCAATCTCTTTAAAATAAGTAATTAGTTAAAAAATAGATGTTTTCCAAGGGCCTCTCTTTCACAGGCCCACACTTTGAATCATAACACTTCCAAGTCCTACAGAAACTCAGTATCATTTTGAGTTGCAAGTCAAATCCAGGGGTTCTACTCGAGCCCAATTTTAAATACCATAAGAAAAGTATTGAACCCAGCTCGTGCTAAATGTCAAATGTATTTAATTAATGTGCAAGTGTTTTGATTTATTTAAAATGTTTCAGTCTAGCTTCCTTCGAGTTTAGTGTAAACAACATATTGGTTCTCATAACATTCTCACTGCTGTGCTGTCCCAAATGTTTTAAACCTTGGACACACACACACACACACACACACACACACACACACACACACACACACACACACACACACACACACACACACACACACACACACACACACACACACACACACCACACACACACACACACACACACACACACACACACACACACACACACACACACACACACACACACACACACACACACACACACACACACACACACACACACACACACACACACACACACACACACACACACACACACACACACACACACACCACACACCACACACACACACACACACACACACACACACACTTTGGATGAGTAATCACTTTATCCAAATTGTAAATTGTTGCCTTCTTTAAAGTTATTAGTAATTCAAGATCAATTATTAAATTAAATGTGGTACATAACAAATAATAAACAAAATAACTTTGACTTGATCATTTTGTTCACAACATTAGACCTTGTCCTCTAATCTCTACTAGAATAAGATAAGTGTGCATGTGTGGGTGTTTTAACACTCCTGTAATGTACCTAATCTTGTTATCCTTTTCATTACAGAGCTGGAAAAATGGTGTATTGATTAGATTCTGATCCGTGCAAGTCCAATTTTGACTGATTTTAGTTCTAATGTTAATTTGATTTCAACTCATAAGTAATTATTTAGATTAACTCAACATTTCACATGATGGATTAGTGTTCCACATTTTTCCCACTAATGTGTTGTGCAATTAGGCCAATGGTAAAGAGAGACATTGATGACCTTGTGTCCCTTTTGTTGGTACGTGGTTCCATTCTATCTATGGCCTTGGACGATTTCACTAAGAGTCACCCAGTTCTGACAGTCCGGCTGAGTGCAGTCACAGAGATGCTATGGCTGCTCTACATGAAATGACATTGATGGTCTGGTCCGAGAATGGACACCATTCCCTGCTCCCAGAGACAATGCCGCTCCTCAAACTGAACAATACTGTCTCACGTGGGCCACTCCCCCCACCAAGCCATGAACTGAAAGCTTGAAATCGGCTTTGAACACCTAGAAGCCTCCCGGTCACACCAGCACCAACCCTTGGGTCAGTCAGATGGGACTAACGGCTTAATTTAGGGCATTTGGTTCAGAAATATGACTCTCGTTACCACAGAGTGGGTTGTTTTTTTAAGGCTATTGATACTGCTATGCAGAGGATGCCTGTAAGTTGGCAAGCTGTTAAAAGCCCCTACTATTTTTAAAAATAGGCCTAATGTCAGGGGCCTCTTAGTTCTACATGTATTCACATTATATGGACAATGTTTCCACCTGGTAAAACTAAAGGCTGCACGGTACTCAGGCTACAATACCACCATTCTGTTCTGCTCTAACGATTCAATTGATATATTCTACATCAAAACAATTAGCTTTTATTGTTTCCAATGATAACGTCATTTTAAGTGGAGGAATGCAAACCTGTTTTCAAATGTAAGGTTTTGAATTTGTTTGACATTTCTCAGTAATAACACCCTCAGACACCCACTATCATTCATGCTATTCCTTCAGTGGTAACTCAGATGTTAAGGGGAAGAAGCTTTTCCTCCCAAATCAGATATGCTTTGTTTTTCAACAAAGGTATACAGTTCCTGCATAATATATGTTTCTCACAATTGTTTTTTTGTAAGCTGCACACAGGTGATACTGAGTCTTCTCGAGTAATAGATTACACCATGCTTAAATAGACTCCTAAGTTATTATTTCATATATGACATATGTAAGAAAAGGGAGGGAAGAGTCAATTATATTGAGTAATTGATTTTATATTGGAACATTTATTTCTCAAACCTGTTTTATGGAAGAGGAAAATATTTCTGATAAACTAATATGTTATCAAACGGTAAATGGTGAATTAATATAACATTTAGAATCATTGAGAAGGGGTGATATCCACAGGGACTAGCTCACCTTTAACTTAAAAATAAAATCTCTCTGCTTTGGACTGATGAGTATATGATTCTTGCATGTTAAATGACTAACACAAACCTTACATTTATGCATGTGCATGTGTCAGAAAGGCTCCCAAATAATTCTGAGGGGCCTATCCTATTTTTGTAATTAAATGATAATGTGCTAATCCATTACTTTGAGTTGTCTGCACTCAGGAAAACATCCCTATCAAGTGTTAACCCAATAACTAGGACAGCTCTGAAGGCCAAGGGTCAGAGAGAGAGGGTCACACTCTCCGGCTGCAGAGGGCACCCCCAGCCACGGGCAAGGAGGCACGAGGTCGTTTGAGATGAGAGGATTCTAATCTTCAACTATCTGAGGAGATGGGATGCTTCTTCACCATTCTGCTCGGTGGGCCCAGGCAGACAACCATGCGGGACGAGCGAGGACTTCAGAGGCTTCATACAAGGTTCCTTGTTTCAAAGATGATCCTTGAATTGATTTTATATCTTGGATGTTTACATATGTACAATTAATGACTGTCTTTATATTTCCAATGACCAGACATGTGTTGAATAATGGCGATTAATATATTTTTGCCGGATCAGATTACACTTTCGCACTAAACAAAATTAATTCAGATTATAAAGTATTGAATCATAAGATATTTCTACTATTATCACAGATTACACTTAACACTTAACAACACTACTCTTTAATGTATTATCCATGCACAGAAAGACCTACAATGTTTCAAGTACTGGATTAATTTCAGTTTTGGCCCAAAACAAATATTTATAATATTTCATATAACAATTATGTAGCATATTTGATCCTCGAATTAGAGAAGTATAATTTAAAGAAATTGATATTCTATATTCAACATTAGATAAACACAGAAGAATCCTTTCCAAGTACCATAAGTAGATGCTCAGGTAAGTATGGCTAATAGGAATAATTGATAGACTTAATTTGGTACAGATCAGTGGTAGCATTTACAAATGTAATAATTCAAGTTTTAAGAATGTTTAATCCTTCCTTTCCAGGTTTTTACAAAAGTCTTTGAATATTTGCCTAACTTTTCCTTTTCAGATTTTGAACAATGTACTTGACTAAAATGAATGTATTGATTTCACTAAGTGCCTTACTCTTGACTAAAGCGTATTTAAGTAAGCGTAAAAGTAATCCTAAAATTGAGGACACTGCACTTTTGCAGATTACAGATTGATCAAATCACCAGTGTGAATTCTATACTCTAACTGTGAATTTTTAGCTGGATCTCTTACGATCCTGAGTTTTAAAATGCTTTTGACTAGTGATTGCCTTGAAGTAAATCTTTAAAGCGGCAAGCTGGTTTTGATTTTATAGTTTGATGAATTAAATTAACTAATGGTAAATGATAAAAGATATAAGTTTAAAACAAATATTTTTGCTATTGTGCACCTGTGTTTTATGTGTGTTCATTATTATGATTTTGACAAAGGATGATCAAACACTGATGAGAGATGATTTTTCTATTATGATTGGCTGTATCAATCATTGTGATTGAATGTTTCAATCTTAATGTGATTGTTATTGATGTAATTGATGTTGTGTAAGTCCACACTCAAATCTGAAGATTCCCATTGATTTAAGTATTGAACTAAATATTATTAGACTAAGGGTTTTAGATTATCAAAATTGATAAAAAGGAAGAAACTGTTGTGGAAATATTTTCCAAGGCCCATAACTTTGACCCAGTTTATCAGTTCAAACTGTCCTGACTGAGCACACGCACTTCGTAACCTTGGCTGCTGTGCTCTCAGTGTTCTGTCTCCATGCTCCTGCCTGTTGACGTCAGCTGATAGAGGTGTTATGATTTTATCTTGTTATGCAGCAGTTTGATGATGTTCTCAGAACTAGTTAAATACATGGGTCTGAGGTAGAGTTCTTTAGAATTGACGTGGCAACTCACCCGTGCAGTCTCACCGGGACTGCTGTGAATGCTCCGGCCGAAAACTCCAATAAATCATCAGTGTTTTGACATCAAAGCTACTGCTCCTACCGTGTCTCCTTCCTGAGTCGGTGACTCCCACTGCATAGCTACACAGAAGTTTCCCTTACAGTATTTGTATTTGCACTCCTTTTGTCCATTATTCTTACTGAAAATGTTAGATTACACATTCACATCTGACTGAAGATTGGCCCCATTTATTTGTGACGTTGCAAAACAAGGTACATGTTGTGAAGCTCATAAAGTGGGGCAAATATAAATAATCAGCTGATGGAGTGTAGATGTGGAAATAGCTGCATTCGATTAGCTGACTGTTTTTACAATAAAGTAGTTTCTTAGTGAATGTCCTGTTCTGGTCTTAAAATCTCATAACATCAGCTTTTAATGTTCCTCTTGGATGTTCTTCTTGACCCTCAGAGAAGGAGAAAATGTCGTGTCTTTCAGGCATGTCCTTTCCTAACAAAAATGACAGGAAACATAAAACATATTATTGCAGAACAAGTGTGTTATTTATGAAAGCGGTGTGGTTTGTGTGTTTAGGGGCTGTAGATATAATTATTTTGTAATTGTAATGTTTTTTTTTTATTTCAACAATGAGCTACAAAGACAATCAGATTATGATATGAACAGTATGAAGTTCATCAACATTGAAATATATGTTATTATCAAAATAATATTGAACTGTTATCAAAACGTAGTGCAACTGTAGAAGCTTGCTCTGTTGTCTCACTGAAAGAATAACTTTCACCACGTTTTTTTACAGACAATATTGAGAGATAAATAGTAGCAGTTCTCACTATGTGTTAAATATCTTTGCCTTCAATACATTAAATTAGAAAGCTGACATTCATATTGCTTGTCATCATCTAAATGTAACTTTTTGCATGGAAAAAACCCTCAACTTAACTGATGTGTAGGTGATCTAGTATTTAGTATTGTTTAATGGAATGTATATCAGTGTATTCAAGTCAATACTTCATTCATTTAAACCAATATCTTTCTTGATTCTTTGTACAGTATGAAAAAAGAGTCTTTAGGCGCATTCACACTGCGGTACTTTTCCCACAAAGGTTCATGTGAACTTAGTTCATGTGAACTCTTTTATCGCGTTCACACCCAAAAAGAGCCGGTACTAAAATTTGTTCATGTGAACCTTTTTACCCCCTCGAAAGTCACTGCTAGAGAGCAGGGACTTTCGAGCGACTCTTTTGTGAGAAAAGAGCTACATTTCTGATTGGCTGGAAGGATTGCAAACCACGCCCCGTAAAACTCCCAAAAAGTTTTGTGAAGCCGCCATTTTATTATCCTCGCATTAGCATTATTAGCATTAGCCTAGCGCAGAAACGCAGAGAGACTAACTTATGGCAACACAAAATAAAACATGGGAGTGGTGGAGATGAGGAGGTGTCGGCGTTCTGGCGATTTACTCGGAAGGCTTCAGTAGAAGCTGCTGGGAGTCCCAGCAGCTTCTACTGAAGCCAGTCCCTAACTCCGGGGACTTCCGGCCGGGGACTTTGGGCGGCAGTATACGCCGTGAAGTGGTTTGCGGCTTGCCAGTAAGCCCAAAGCAGAAGAAGAACAAGTGACGTCAGCGGCTTCATTTGCCTAATCCACCCCCAGGGACTTTTTCCAGTGTGAACGCGATCTGTACTTAGTTCATGCGAACTAAAGAGTTCACATGAACTAAGTTCACATGAACCTTTGTGGGAAAAAGTACCGCAGTGTGAATGCGCCTTTTGTACCTGTGCTGAAGTTCACTGCTGTGAGGAGTCCAGTTCTGTCTCTCACTCTCTGGTCCAGCCTGTCTGCATCACCTGGACACCTTAAACCAGGGGTTTGCAACCTTTTTGACCAAAAGAGCCATTTTGCTCCTTTTTCCCCAACATTTTTTTGTCTGGAGCCGCAAAACATATTTCATAGTTTTTTATTGTTATATCAGACAAAAACTACAGTTTTTTTTGCATTTATTAGGCTATTTATTACATGATATAAAACTGTTAACCTCTAATAAGAAACAAAGAACTCTTATAAGGAGAATTAAAAATAATACACAGGCCTACTTTAAAATAAATTAAACACAGCACTTGGGGAGTCCTCTGCACATTTGAAGGGAAAAAAAATATTATTAAAATGGGCCCACTTTGAAATACATAAAACATATAGCTGCACCCTAAAAATAGTTAAAGGTAGGGTAGGTAAGAATGGAGAAACCAGCTCAAGTGCGCTAGAATTTGAAAGTACACAACCGGAAAAAATATGCCTCTTCCTTCAGACTTTCTTACAGAGTCCCTCCTCCAACACGCACGAACGCGCACATGACCAATGAGGGCACGAGATAAGTTTGTGCACAGATGGAAGGCTGACAGGCAGGTAGGCCATCCAGTTATTTTAGCCGGGCCGGCTCAGATGATTGGTCGTGCTTTTTACAGCGCTACGGCTTCCAGAGATACATTTTTGTATATTTATTGTCAAAGCATTTCATATATTCATTGCTATCGGGACGTTAAGAGCATTCCATGGAATATAACAAAAAGTGTTTTCTGAAATAAATGACATACCCCATTGAATTATGACTGAAGATCGTCAGCTGTCTTCCTCTCCCTTGTTGTTCGTCGATACGTAAAGGCTGCACCATCGTTGACAACTTCTCTCTACATATCAAACATACCGGTAAACCAGCATCGTTTGCTGTGAAAGCAGATAACTGTCCACACAGAATTAAATCCTGTGTTCCTCCGGTACTTTTATTTGATTTGATTTATCCATAGTTCGCTCATCGAGCCGGGGGTCAGGTTATTCGCCTCCAAGAAAAGGCGCTCACGCGGGACCGTAGCGGGATGTGACGCATATTTTAGTTGACCTAATTAAAACCGTTTTGTTTTTTATTTATGTGTCACAGTATCACCTCAAAATACAAGATACGAAACATTTTCAACCATGCAACAAAATATAAATAGTCCTACAAATACTTTTATTTTATTTCCTTCTTATTTTTGTGTAAGCTCAAGGGAGCGAGCAGAGGGCTTAAAGGGCCGCATGCGGCCCGTGGGCCGCGGGTTGCCAACCCCTGCCTTAAACAAACATATATATATATATATGTAAAGTACCATGTGTACAAACAATATAACTGATTCTCTTCTGTTGAACATGTTGGATTGTGTATTGTCCGAGTCAGGGGGCTTTTTATTTTACTGTAACTTTGGAAGTTGTGTTACCAATGCTTACTGTTTATTTGATACCCATTTGGTAATGCAATTAATAAAAACAACAAGGTTTGGGTTCGTTCTTCTAATGAACTCCAGCTCAACCAACCATATTGTAATATCTAAGTAATCATCTTGAAATATGACATTAATAATTGTAATATACACACATCTTATTGTGAGGTTGATTTCACATACACTACTTCGACATTAGCTTGTCTACATACTTGAGCATAGCCAATTTAAATTAACCTTAGATGCATACAGTTCTACCTACATAATAAAATATCTCTAAGTTACAAGGATGTAACCTTATTTTATCAACCTCAAACAGAAGCCGTTTGTTCAACAGTATTATCCCACTTAACACTTGTCTATTTCGCTTTAACCTTTATATATACAGTCTATGATTTTAACTTGGAGGCTACGATTACTACGATTATTAGCACCGATGTAGCTACCACTAGCTTACATGCTAACCCAAGCCTTACCATTCATTATGTAGCTGATTAAAATCATTAACACATAAATAAAGCACTACAATTTCACTTACCGCAAAACCGCATTCATGCACCGTCTGTTTTAACCGCAGAGCGAGTCACAATAGTCCGATATATAAGCATGAAGAACAAACAACCACGGCCTGCTACAAGTTGTGTTTCCTGGATGAGCTGAGCAGGCAGAGTCCCTGTAGCTAGCTTCACGGAGCAGCTAGCAGAGAGACAAGAAGCTAACAGCGGCAGGCACTTGACAGAGCCGTTGTCAGTACCAGATATGTTCGGGCTACAAGATATGTTCGGGTGTATTTCCGTCGCATCCGTGATCCGTCATATTCGTCATATTTTACGGCAACTCAAGAGGGCCCTCACGGTCAAATTCCGAACATTTAAACATAGCCGACACTTCATTCTTTACTTTGTCCGTTATTATATATAGAACATTATACTTTTTCTCCGTCATGTTGTTTCCTTAGCAACAACTTCAAACAGGCATAGCCTACACTTCATTCTTTACTTTGTCCGTTATTATATGTAGAAGATATTAATTTTGTCTCCGTCATGTTGTTTCCATAGCAACAACTTCAAACAATAACAACTAACCGCTAGCCGCAAAGCTAGCATCACAGCCACTGCTCCGTTTCGGAGACTTTGCACACGTTTTTCACAAACATTTTTCACACGCTAGGAGTACTTCCACTAGCTTCGTCTGGATCTGTAGATGTGATTTGATGTGTCGTGTGTCCCCCAACTCCTCTCCAAAGTTCAGATATTTAATAAAATACTCAGGGGAGTTTCCTGAATTTTCATGCCCAAAGCCAAGCACTAGGCCCTGGGTAAATTTAAGAGGCTGATCTCGGGCACTTTTGTCCACTTTCCTTGGTGGTCGAAACTCAAGCCAGACATCCCTAGAATCGTCTCGGAGAGTAGATGATCAGTGGGGCCTTGTTTTTACTGAATGATGTGTTTTTTTATGGGGAATTCAAATATGAGCTTATTTTTAGGATTTTCGGAGACTTTGCACACGTTTTCACAAACATTTCCACGCTATGAGTATGGGAGTACTTCCATTCGCTTCGCCTTGATCTGTATATGTGATTTGATGTGTCGTGTGTCTCCCCAACTCCTCCTGCAAAGTTCAGATACTAAAAGGTAAATAAAACATTAAACATAATGACAAAATAACAACCTGAAATATATGTATTCTATCTACACATTTCATAATTATCTAATCTAGTGGCCTTATAAAAGTGTTGGCTAAAGTAACGCAGAATATATATATATTTTTAATTGTAAATAATTAGAAACATTATTTATGTGCACAAGTACATGGGACCCCACCATAGCACCCCACACATAACAAGCTGTCCCGAGTTCCTCCGGCTGCAGTTCCGCAGACGGCCGGTGTGTGGCAGCAGAGCGCTGGGAGCAGAGGGAGGTGAGTATATGACGGATGACGGATGCGACGGAAATACACCCGAACATATCTGGTAGCCCGAACATATCTGGTACTGACACCGTCACTCAATGTGACCACATTTATGCACAAACTTTAAGACCTAATATAAATAAAAGGGTCGCGTTAGAAAACAATTCACTCACAGATCCATAATCATGAAGGTGGAATCTAACTATATCGATAATAAAAATGTATGGAGCCAGGGGTAGAAACATGTTTTTTTCTGCTGTAAAGTTGAGCATTTTAACATGGGGGGTCTATGGAAATTGCTCCTTTCTGCAGCCATCGCCTATCGGCCAATATATGAACTGCAGTGTGTGGCACTTCCGTATTGGCTTCCCGGCTCTACCCCACAGTTTGCCGCTTGGTGCTAACACTTAACCATAAACGTTATTGTTTACTTTCTCCATCTTTATATGTAGATATGACTTTTCTCCGTTAATCTCCGTCACGTTGTTTCCATAGCAACAACAACTTCCTGTCAACAGCGCTAACTCTTCAAAATAAAAGCATGTCCATAAATAGGAAGCCAAGCCAAATTACACTTAAGACATATACAACTGCAACAAAAGTAACAAACACAATGCAATATCCTTTTCAATTTCAAAGAATAGAATTGGGTTACATTAACAAATAACTATAAAACAACAATACTGTAGAATAACAAAATGAATGTAGTGAATACACCGAAATACACGTGCCCCCCGCGCGGGCCGAATATTCGCTGCTGATTACTACCGAATATCCGGAGCCCGACAAATGGTATTCGGGACAGCCCTAGCACACGCACATAAACACACACCTAATGAGTGCTCACACACCCTTAGAATCAGTGCATGCTATTTTTCACACCATTGATACTGCAGGCCAGAGGAGAGTTTAACTTCATTGCCAGGATAACATAAATATATGTGGGTGTGCTACATGAGTAATCCTATCTGATGAGCGCTATGGAGAATGACAGAGCCGAAAAATAACAGCTTCCAGTTTTTCAGGTTTGAACAGTCGACTTATGAGTGGAGTTCATCTTGTACAAAGGACTTTATGTTTTTTTATAATGTTATAATATCCCTTTGGTTGATCAATAAAGGTCCATCTTATCTTATTCCGGAGCTCTTGGCAGATATTAGTTTTGAGCCACAGTAGTTTTTTGTTTTTTTAAATTGGTCTAATGACATCTCTATGTACCCATTTGGTGGATGTATCTATGTGTTTAGCCTAGCTTAGCACAAAGTCTTGAAGTTACATTATGTTACTTAACCTTAAGGTGAAGTTCGGTCAGGGTTACGTTAATTTGTTGGATGTATGTGTTCAGCCTAGTTTAGCACAAAGTCTGGCAGTTATGTTACTTAAAGGTGGGGTAGGTAAGTTTGAGAAACCGGCTCGGGAAACACTTTTTGTTATATTCCATGGAATGCTCTTAACATCCGATAGCAATGAAT
The DNA here is from genome assembly GCF_902827175.1 of Gymnodraco acuticeps. Classification (NCBI taxonomy): domain Eukaryota; kingdom Metazoa; phylum Chordata; class Actinopteri; order Perciformes; family Bathydraconidae; genus Gymnodraco; species Gymnodraco acuticeps. The sequence continues at coordinate 27,035 of NW_022991810.1, forward strand.
ATCTGAAGTGCTTTGACAAAAAATCCATAAGAAAATGTCATCTGTGGAAAGCACGACCAATCATCTGAGCCGGCCCGGCTAAAGTAACTGGATGGCCTACCTGCCTGTCAGCCTTCCATCTGGGCACAAACTTATCTCGTGCCCTCATTGGTCATGTGCGCATTCGTGTGTGTTGGAGGAGGGGCTCTGTAAGGAAGTGGCAGATTTTTTTCCGGCTGTGTATTTTCAAATTCTAGCTCACTCGAGCTGGTTTCTCCAAAATTACCTACCCCACCTTTAAACTTTAGATTAGGTAGGGTTAGGTTAATCTGGTGGATGTATCTATGTGTTCAGCCTAGTTTAACACAACGTTTGTAAATTACGTTATGTTACTTTAAGTTAAGTCAACAATTATTGCAACTTTGAAAACTTTGAAAACTACATTAAGGTCATTTGAACATAACTAGACCAAAACTACAATAAACACACACATAATACAATACAGGAATGAACCTATAAGAGTTAGCACTAGAGTTTTAATGTCTTTCAGCGCACTGTGTTGGTATCCCAAACTTTACTATTTTGGTTCATTCTCAAGGCTCTCATCAACCCAACTAGTCACCTTATTCATAGGCCTGCTGACCAAAAAGGAAACCATTGTATCACACAAAAGATAATTCTTTATTTTAGTTTTTATCCCGTTATGTCTGGAAAAACAATCTTTACAAGACAATGCAAAATCGTTGAAAACTTAATCCAGTCATCTGCAAAATGATGACTTTCCACCAGAAATGGAATAAAGATAAGTTTAACTCTTTGATTAAAAGAACAAATGATCACATTTAAATTGTTATATTATTTTAAATCACAAGAAGGGTTATCGCTAATTAAAACATTTCAGTTATATATCTTAAATCATATGTTCTATTTTCGAACAATTAGGGCTCATATCAAATCAAGTGAATGAGCCATTTGGACACAGAAACCCTAAACTTATCTTACTTCAACATCTCCATGTTTATATGCCTCCGACAAGCGCATAGAGAGACATAAGGAGAAGACCGAGTGAGGAGATCACTCTCTCACCACTGCCAAACACACTGCCGTCATCGGTGGTATGGGGGTGATGGGTGGTGGGATAGGGGTGTTGAGTGGTGGGATAAGGTTTGGGGGGTTCGGTGTTTGTAGTTATTTCAGAACAGTCAAAGGTTAAGTCGGTGTCAACTCCTGAGGACATGGAGTCAACAAAGCCTGGTTGGCTAGAGCCAGTGTGATTTTTGATCCAGTCTTCGTAGTTGGACACAACGGCGTAAACTCCAGGAAAATCTGGCAAGGCACAGCGTTCTCCAAAACTCACAACACCACTCTGGACCCAGACTGAACCAGTTTTGATCATCATTGGTCCACCTGAGTCTCGCTATAGAAAGAAATTGATGGTTGAGGTTATATGATAGAACCATCCACCCTGCTAAAGCATGGCAAGGCAAGTTTATTTATATAGCACATTTCAACACAATACAATTCAACGTGCTTTACAAAAATGAAAGAAATTAAGAGCATTAAGAAACTTATTATACATTGGCATTTAAAAACACTAATTTAAAAGCAAAGATAATAAAACAAGAATAACAAAGGTACATGAATAAAAGTTACAGTGCAGCGGAATATATCAATAAAAAGCAGCGGCAAAAAGGAAAGTCTTCAGCCTGGATTTAAAAGTAATCAGAGTTGCAGCGGACCTGCAGGTTTCTGATAGTTTGTTCCAGATATTTGGAGCATAATAACTGAACGTCTCCATTTTTAGTCCAGTCTACTGAAGATAAAAGCATGGACAAGTTTTTCCAAATCCTGCTGTGACATAATTCTTTTAATCCTCGATATATTCTTTAGGTGATAGTAGGCTGATTTAGTAATTGTTTTTAATGTGACTGTTGAAACTTTGGTCCGAGTCCATGACTACACCTAGATTTCTGGCTTTATCTGTTGTTTTGAACATTGCAGACTGAAGCTCAGCGCTGACTTTTATTCATTCCTCCTTGGCTCCAAAAACAATTACCTCAATTTGAATGGAGCATAGTCTCCTGGTGAAATGTAAATGTACATGTGTGTGTCATCTGCATAGCTATGGTAACTTAAAGAGAAGAGGCCCCAGGATGGAGCCTTGAGGAACCCCACATGTCATATGTGTCTATTCAGATGTGAATTTACCTATAGAAACACAATTGTTTCTGTCCCTTAAGTAGGATTCAAACCAGTGTAGAACTGTTGCCGAAAGTCCCACCCAGTTTTATAGTAGGTCAAGTAATATGTTGTGGTCAACAGTGTCAAACGCAGCACTGAGATCTAATAATACTAACACTGAAGTTCTGCCACTGTCTGTGTTTAAGTGGATGTCATTGAAGACCTTTACAAGAGCAGTCTCAGTGCTGTGGTTGGTTGAAAGCCTGACTGGAACACATCAAAACAGTTATTTAGATTCAAGAAATGACTCGGCTGTTGGAAAACAACCGTTTCAATGATTTTACCAAGAATTTGAGATTTGATAAGCTTGTTGTTTGATACAGCCTGACTTCCTTTAAAATACATTTACTGGACATACTTTTAATCAATGCAGTGGAAGGCTTGCTTATTTCCTTCTGTCTTAATCAAAGTCATGAGAACTTCATTTGGCTTCAACTCTGTGTTTATTTGGTGGATGTATCTATGTGTTCAGCCTAGTTTAGCACAAAGACTGGATGTTATGTTATGTTACTTAAAACTTTAGGGTAAGTCAACAATTCTTGCAACTGGGACAAACTTTGAAAACTACATTAAGGTAACACACACATAATACAAATTTTAATTTTGGGTAGTCAAAGAGAAGCTTGTAATTAGCATGACCGATAGCTCATTTATATAATCTTATAGATTTCTGGGATGTGTATTGAGATTATTTTGAAACCAATCAGCCACCCTACTACTGAATTCAATTCAATATTCCCACTGCGTCTTTTTGCACATTTTCCTGCTCCCTGTAAAATCAATTTCTGAAGAAAGTGTCACAAAGTAAATACACAAAAAGTTGGTTACCTGACATGAATCAATCCCTCCAGCTCTTAACCCAGCACAGATCATGTTGTCTGTGAGATATGGGTAGGCACATGTGCACTCATTGTTTCCCACGATTGGGACCCTCACTTCCTGCAGGGTGTCGGCATTGGGGCCACCTAATCAGAGAGAAATTGATGTTTTAAAAAGACAACAGACATATGCACCCATCAATGTGTGATCAAGTGTGGAGTCAGTGAGCTTACCAAAAGATGTAGCACCAAAACCAACGACCCAGTTGTTGTCACCGGTGTAGAAGGTGCTGTTTGCAGAGGCCAAGCACACCGGCTGGATGTAGTCGGTAAAGTTTACGGGACTCGACAGCTTCAGAAGAGCCATGTCGTTGTCGTCGCTCAATGCATCGTAAGCAGGATGGGTTATGATCTTATCAACTGCCCTTGACACTTCGTTCAAGTTTTTACCTTTCATGCTTTCGCGGCCCAGAACAACAGTCATGTTTGTGAGATACCTTAAGACAAAATAGTACATTTAGGTTTATTATTTAAATTTGCCAACAAAATAGAAACAATTCCTGTAATATTTCTAAGAGAAAACTTGATTCCTTACCCTGGGATGCAGTGAGCAGCAGTCAGAACCCACATATTGCTGATCAGGGACCCTCCACAACTGTGATCCTCATCAATTTGTAAACTGGCTATCCAGGGCCAAGTTCCTGCAGTCGCATTTTGACCTCCCCACATTCTGGGGTTGTTTGGTGCCCGGCCACATGCTGACAGAGAAAAGAGAACAGATTAGACATGGACATGTAGAACCAGTCCTTTTCATAACTCACTGAAGGAATCTTGAAGAACTTGTTATGTTGCTCATATACGCTTACCTGGCTGCTTTTGTGAATGACATCCTGAAATTGAGAACAAAATGTTATGCAAACGTCTTGCTTGAAACCAAGGATGGCAAGCATTTAGTGGTGGAACAATTTATCTTCAACAACAATCTTTTATTTAAGTACACTTACTAATACCACACTGTGAAAAAACTACACGCATAGCTCCTGTATTGGCATTTTACTGAGGTCAGATGATTGACTATAGTTAGATGAATGTGTAATTGATAATTCATAGAACATGGCTTGTTGATTGATTGACTTTGCTAGTTCCTAAATAAATTCACTTCTTTTTTTTAATGTAAAAATCTTATTTTGTAAACTACCTAATATCTAGATAAGAGAAAGTATTACAGTACACAATATATTCCCATTGATTTGTAGTGGAGTTGAAGTTTAAGGTGGAATGAAAAGATAATACTCAAGTAAAGTACTTCATCAGTGTACTTCAGTAAATGCACTTACGATCCACCCTTGCATGCCTTTATGAGCACATCAACAACAGACATGAGATGTGGTAGTTTAACAGAGGGCTTGCTTTATTGAAGGCAGAAATTGACTCTTCTGAAATATTTTGAAAACTAAAAAATATCTTATCAGTTCACTTTAAAGTCTGCCTTGTCGTGTCACCAAATCTGCAGTCTAGCCCATCCCAAACTCCTGATGTACTTACTGGTAATGCTTTACTTTTGACTTTAGTTTGATAAACTTCACACTTTGTCCAATAACACACTCGTGCTCATTTTTTTCTCAGCAACCAAACAAAACAAGTGAACACGAGAACACCAGAGAACTCATGAGTGCAAAATAAAATACAACAACAAAAAATCAGCTCAACCAGTTTAATTTTCTATTAAATCCCATTATTTTTGGTGGTTTTTTCGACTAATTTGCTGACGACGGGGAGACAAAATATTCCTGTTGTGTTTTTGTGAGGATTTAAAAAACCAAAATGACTACAATGGGTTTCATATTACTTTATGGTCCATTGACCCAGATGGGTAAACCTGGTTTGAAATATTTCACTTCTGCACTGCCTTTCCAGCAGACAAAACTAATTCAAAGATTAACCCAAATCAAAGTACTAATACTTTTGCTGACCATTTTATTAATACTTTATTAAATAAATAAATAGAAAGACTGGATCCAATCAAAAATAGTGCAAGAAAGAAATCCAAATCAAGGCCGCACGGTTAGCACTGATTACAATTACTCCAACACTTCAGTGACTTTAATTGATTGTCCTTCACATGCACTTGAACTCCTTTTGATCACATAATAAAATCAGTAATTTCCCAGTTATTAGTAGATGAAATATTTACTCTTTAATTTGAAGGAAGATTTAGAGATCAGCTACACAATCTCTACTATTTTGGTCCCTTGAGATACCAACATCAACTCAATACATTAGCATAATATCATTTAACAACAAAACATTTGTAATTGCTTAAAGAAAAATCACATGAACGTTCTCACCATTGGATAAGAGGATGATCATCACCGCTGAACCACACAGAAATTGGTAGAGAGCCATTTTCACTGTGCCTTCTTCCCTCTGTGATCACTATTTAATACTTCATACCTAGCTTCGCCCACAACTTTATACCGTAGCTTTCATCTGCATTTTTTAATTTCTAAACGTGACAACCGATCACACACAAGTCAACACATATTTTAAGAAGCTATTAACGGGAACATGTGAAAAAAATCCCCAAGTCAAACTTGTTTTTCTTGATGCCTTTGTGTTTTCAGCATGCATGATGAATGAGGTATCTCATCTGCATGCATGAAGCTCCCAGTGTTGCAGAGGTATCTCAAATAAAAGTGCATTCAGATATAAATGAAATAGTTTACATTCATTTCTTTTTTGTTTTAACTTTAACGATTCCTTTTAGTCTAACATGAAAACAACTATAATTCTCACCATAACAAAGTTCAGTCATACATTACATTAAAAAAAGAAAAGTGACTTTTGTTTTCTTCTGTCTTTTGCTCTATTGGACGTCACTGTTCAATAACCCAAGTTTATTAGATAAAAAGTGTTGCGTAATGTTTGTCAAGCTGCCTATAGGTGTTTTCCTTTGTAATGGCTGATGAGACCTCTTCTCAGCACTACGTCCATGCGTTTAATGACTGTGGTTAATCGACAAATTCCTTTTTTTGTGCCTGTTAGGAGTTTCAATTCAGTGAGAATCTTCTGCATCAAGTGCAAAATTGGTGATTCTATTCTAAACCAATAGAAAGCTCTCCTCGATTTACAATTTACACCACTGAGAATAAAGTAATCCCATCCACGGAATAACAATGAGACTGTTGCTCCGGGCTGCTTGCTAGTTAGTTTTCCGATTAGCGACGCAGAACATATTGCAGGTTTTTCACAAACGATGCACGGCGGTCTGCTGGGGATAGGAGTCGCATTCCTGTGTGAATATTTGAAAATTAACGTTTAGAGTAAAAAAGGGAATGAAAGAATAACGTACATTTGGCCCAGTTAGGTTTTCATTTCATCATCGGAAGTTTGTGAACCTTGAAAGGCATTTAAAGGCACTGTGATGTACACAAAGGCCAGATTCACACATAACACACACCGAATGAGTGCTCACACACACTTAGACTCAGTGCATGCTATTTTTCACACCATTGATACTGCAGGCCAGGGGAGAGTTTTACTTCCTTGCCAGGATAACATAAATATATGTGGGTGTGCTACCATGAGTAATCCTATCTGATGAGCGCTATGGAGAATGACAGAGCAGAAAAATAACAGCTTCCAGTTTTTCAGGTTTGAACAGTCGACTTATGAGTGGAGTTCATCTTGTACAAAGGACTTTATGTTTTTTTATAATGTTATAATATCCCTTTGGTTGATCAATAAAGGTCCATCTTATCTTATTCCGGAGCTCTTGGTAGATATTAGTTTTGAGCCACAGTAGTTTTTTTTTTGTTTTTTTTAATTGGTCTAATGACATCTATGTACCCATTTGGTGGATGTATGTGTTCAGCCTAGTTTAGCACAAAGTTTGGAAGTTATGTTACTTAATCTTTAGATGAGGTCGGGTTAGGTTAATCTGGTGGATGTATCTATGTGTTTAGCCTAGCTTAGCACAAAGTCTTGAAGTTACATTATGTGACTTAACCTTAAGGTGATGTTCGGTCAGGGTTACGTTAATTTGTTGGATGTATGTGTTCAGCCTAGCTTAGCACAAAGTCTGGCAGTTATGTTACTTAAAGGAGGGGTAGGTAAGTTTGAGAAACCGGCTCGAGATACACTTGTTGTTATATTCCATGGAATGCTCTTAACATCCCGATAGCAATGAATATCTGAAGTGCTTTGACAACAAATCCATTAAAAACTATCATCAGTGGAAGCCGTAGCGCTGTAAAAAGCACGACCAATCATCTGAGCCGGCTCGGCTAAAGTAACTGGATGGCCTACCTGCCTGTCAGCCTTCCATCTGGGCACAAACTTAACTCGTGCCCTCATTGGTCATGTGCGCGTTCGTGTGTGTTGGAGGAGGGGCTCTGTGAGGAAGTGGCAGATTTTTTCCGGCTGTGTATTTTCAAATTCTAGCTCACTCGAGCTGGTTTCTCAAAAATTACCTACCCCACCTTTAAACTTTAGATTAGGTAGGGTTAGGTTAATCTGGTGGATGTATCTATGTGTTCAGCCCAGTTTAACACAACGTTTGTAAATTACGTTATGTTACTTTAAGTTAAGTCAACAATTATTGCAACTTTGAAAACTTTGAAAACTACATTAAGGTCATTTGAACATAACTAGACCAAAACTACAATAAACACACACATAATACAATACAGGAATGAACCTATAAGAGTTAGCACTAGAGTTTTAGTGTCGTTTTAGTGTCTTTCAGCGCACTGTTTTGGTATCCCAAACTTTACTGTTTTGGTTCATTCTCAAGGCTCTCATCAACCCAAACTAGTCACCTTATTCATAGGCCTGCTGACCCAAAAATGAAAAAATGTATAAACACAAAAGATAATTCTTTATTTTTGTTTTTTATCCCGTCATGTCTGGAAAAACAATCTTTACAAGACAATGCAAAATCGTTGAAAACTTAATCCAGTCATCTGCAAAATGATGACTTTCCACCAGAAATGGAATCAAGATAAGTTTAACACTTTGATTAAAGGAACAAATGATCACATTTAAATTATTATATTATTTTAAATCACAAGAAGGGTTATCGCTAATTAAAACATTTCAGTTATATATCTTAAATCATATGTTCTATTTTCGAACAATTTGGGCTCATATCAAATCAAGTGAATGAGCCATTTGGACACAGAAACCCTAAACTTGTCTTACTTCAACATCTTCATGTTTATATGCCTCCGACCAGCGCATAGAGAGACATAAGGAGAAGACCGAGTGAGGAGATCACTCTCTCACCACTGCAAAACACACTGTCGTCATCGGTGGTATGGGGGTGATGGGTGGTGGGATAGGGGTGTTGGGTGGTGGGATAGGGGTGTTGGGTGGTGGGATAGGGGTGATGGGTGGTGGGATAGGGGTGTTGGGTGGTGGGATAGGGGTGTTGGGTGGTGGGATAGGGGTGTTGGGTGGTGGGATAGGGGTGTTGGGTGGTGGGATAGGCGGTGGGACAGACAAAGTCCAAGTCGCTATCAACTCCTGAGGACATGTAGTCAACAAAGCCTGGTTTGCTAGAGCCAGTGTGATTTTTGATCCAGTCTTCGTAGTTGGACACACGGGCGTAAACTCCAGGAAACTTCGGCGCGCCACAGTTTCCAAAACTCACAACCCCACTCTGGACCCAGACTGAACCCTTTTTGATCATCATTGGTCCACCTGAGTCTCCCTGTAGAAAGAAATTGATGGTTGAGGTTATATGATAGAAGCATCCACCCTGCTAAAGCTTGATTCCCCTAAGGCTCTTTGTTTGTTTCAGTCTGACCTGACTTAAAATAAATGTATGAAGCTTTATCTTAGTCATTATGTCGAAAGCTGGTTTTTTCCATGTCTGAATGAAAGTTACGAGAACTTCATTTGGCTTCAACTTTGTGTGTTTATTTGTTGGCTGTGTCTTTGATGTTTTTAGCCTAGCTTAACACAAAGTCTGGAAGTGTTTCCCTCAGTGATGTTATATTGCTTAAACTTAAGTCAACATTTCTTGCAACAGGAACACACCTTGTAAGTAAAGTCATTCTAACATAACTAGAGCAAAAGCAAAAAGTCAAGCTTATAAACGTGCATGACCTGCAGCCCATTTATATATTACAGTTCATAATTCAGGGATGCATATTAAGATTATTTTGAAACGTATCTACTGGTTATAAAAGCCACCCACCTTTTTAGATGTTCCTTCTCTCTTTCATCCCCCTGTACAATACATTTCTGAATAAAGTGTCACAAAGTAAATACAAAAAAAGTTGGTTACCCAACATGAATCATTCCCTCCAGATCTGTACCCAGCACAGATCATGTTGTCTGTGAGATCGTGGTGGGCACATGTGCACTCATTGTTTCCCACGACTGGGACCCTCACTTCCTGCAGGGTGTCGGCCTTGGCACCTAATCAGAGATGATTCAAACGTTAATATTACAATTGGTGTTGAAAAAGACAAAAGACATCATTGTGTCTGTAGTCAGTGAATTTACCACTTGATGTAAAACCAAAACCAACGACCCAGCTGTTGACACCGGTGTAGAAGGTGCTGTTTTCAGAGGCCAAGCACACCGGCTGGATGTAGTCTGTAAAGTTCACCGGGCTCGACAGCTTCAGAAGAGCCATGTCGTTGTCCAAATTGAGGGAGTTGTACATAGGATGGAATATGATCTTATCAATTGCCTTTGACACGTTGTTCAAGTTTGGACCAGACATGCTTTCGAGGCCCAGAACAACCGTCATGTTGCGACTTGAAGACAAAGAATCAACATGGTAAATGTATTTTTGTGACTTTAAGCATCCAGAGTACTGATTGATATAAATTATCTCATTCCGCTCTCAACTAGGAAGCAACAAATGAACAATTCCCTGTAAAATATCTAAAAGAAAACTTGATCAACGGTGATTCCTTACTCTGAGATAGAGTGAGCAGCGGTCAGAACCCACATAGCGCTGATCAGGGACCCTCCATAATAGTGCTTGCCATTCACTTGTATACTGGCTACCCAGGGCCAAGTTCCTGCAGCCGCATTTTGACCTCCCACAATTCTGGGGTTGTTTGGTGCCCGGCCACATGCTGACAGAGAAAAGAGAACAGATTAGACATGGACATGTAGAACCAGTCCTTTTCATAACTCACTGAAGGAATCTTGAAGAACTTGTTATGTTGCTCATATACGCTTACCTGGCTGCTGTTGTGAATGACATCCTGAAATTGAGAACAAAATGTTATGCAAAGGTCTTGCTTGAAACCAAGGATGGCAAGCATTTAGTGGTGGAACAATTTATCTTCAACAACAATCTTTTATTTAAGTACACTTACTAATACCACACTGTGAAAAAACTACACGCATAGCTCCTGTATTGGCATTTTACTGAGTTCAGATGATTGACTATAGTTAGATGAATGTGTAATTGATCATTCATAGAACATGGCTTGTTGATTGATTGACTTTGCTAGTTCCTAAATAAATTCACTTCTTTTTTTTTATGTAAACATCTTATTTTGTAAACTACCTAGTATCTAGATAAGTGAAAGTATTACAGTACACAATATATTCCCATTGATTTGTAGTGGAGTTGAAGTTTAAGGTAGAATGAAAAGATAATACTCAAGTAAAGTACTTCATCAGTGTACTTCAGTAAATGCACTTACGATCCACCCTTGCATGCCTTTATGAGCACACATCAACAACAGACATGAGATGTGGTAGTTTAACAGAGGGTCTGCTTTATTGAAGGCAGAAATTGACTCATCTGAAATATTTAGAAAACTAAAAAATATCCTATCAGTTCACTTTAAAGTCTGCCTTGTCGTGTCACCAAATCTGCAGTCTAGCCCATCCCAAACTCCTGATGTACTTACTGGTAATGCTTTACTTTTGACTTTAGTTTGATAAACTTCACACTTTGTCCAATAACACACTCGTGCTCATTTTTTTCTCAGCAACCAAACAAAACAAGTGAACACGAGAACACCAGAGAACTCATGAGTGCAAAATAAAATACAACAACAAAAAATCAGCTCAACCAGTTTAATTTTCTATTAAATCCCATTATTTTTGGTGGTTTTTCGACTAATTTGCTGACGACGGGGAGACAAAATATTCCTGTTGTGTTTTTGTGAGGATTTAAAAAACCAAAATGACTACAATGGGTTTCATATTACTTTATGGTCCATTGACCCAGATGGGTAAACCTGGTTTGAAATATTTCACTTCTGCACTGCCTCTCCAGCAGACAAAACTAATTCAAAGATTAACCCAAATCAAAGTACTAATACTTTTGCTGACCATTTTATTAATACTTTATTAAATAAATAAATAGAAAGACTGGATCCAATCAAAAATAGTGCAAGAAAGAAATCCAAATCAAGCCGCACGGTTAGCACTGATTACAATTACTCCAACACTTCAGTGACTTTAATTGTTTGTCCTTCACATGCACTTGAACTCCTTTTGATCACATAATAAAATCAGTAATTTCCCAGTTATTAGTAGATGAAATATTTACTCTTTAATTTGAAGGAAGATTTAGAGATCAGCTACACAATCTCTACTATTTTGGTCCCTTGAGATACCAACATCAACTCAATACATTAGCATAATATCATTTAACAACCAAACATTTGTAATTGCTTAAAGAAAAATCACATGAACGTTCTCACCATTGGATAAGAGGATGATCATCACCGCTGAACCACACAGAAATTGGTAGAGAGCCATTTTCACTGTGCCTTCTTCCCTCTGTGATCACTATTTAATACTTCATACCTAGCTTCGCCCACAACTTTATACCGTAGCTTTCATCTGCATTTTTTAATTTCTAAACGTGACAACCGATCACACACAAGTCAACACATATTTTAAGAAGCTATTAACGGGAACATGTGAAAAAAATCCCCAAGTCAAACTTGTTTTTCTTGATGCCTTTGTGTCTGCAGCATGCATGATGAATGAGGTATCTCATCTGCATGCATGAAGCTCCCAGTGTTGCAGAGGTATCTCAAATAAAAGTTCATTCAGATATAAATGAAATAGTTTACATTCATTTCTTTTTTGTTTTAACTTTAACGATTCCTTTTAGTCTAACATGAAAACAACTATAATTCTCACCATAACAAAGTTCAGTCATACATTACATTAAAAAAAGAAAAGTGACCTTTGTTTTCTTCTGTCTTTTGCTCTATTGGACGTCACTGTTCAATAACCCAAGTTTAGTAGATAAAAAGTGTTGCGTAATGTTTGTCAAGCTGCCTATAGGTGTTTTCCTTTGTAATGGCTGATGAGACCTCTTCTCAGCACTACGTCCATGCGTTTAATGACTGTGGTTAATCGACAAATTCCTTTTTTTGTGCCTGTTAGGAGTTTCAATTCAGTGAGAATCTTCTGCATCAAGTGCAACATTGGTGATTCTATTCTAAACCAATAGAAAGCTCTCTCGATTTACAATTTACACCACTGAGAATAAAGTAATCCCATCCACGGAATAACAATGAGACTGTTGCTCCGGGCTGCTTGCTAGTTAGTTTTCCGATTAGCGACGCAGAACATATTGCAGGTTTTTCACAAACGATGCACGGCGGTCTGCTGGGGATAGGAGTCGCATTCCTGTGTGAATATTTGAAAATTAACGTTTAGAGAGTAAAAAGGGAATGAAAGAATAACGTACATTTGGCCCAGTTAGGTTTTCATTTCATCATCGGAAGTTTGTGAACCTTGAAAGGCATTTAAAGGCACTGTGATGTACACAAAGGCCAGATTCACACATAACACACACCGAATGAGTGCTCACACACACTTAGACTCAGTGCATGCTATTTTTCACACCATTGATACTGCAGGCCAGGGGAGAGTTTTACTTCCTTGCCAGGATAACATAAATATATGTGGGTGTGCTACCATGAGTAATCCTATCTGATGAGCGCTATGGAGAATGACAGAGCAGAAAAATAACAGCTTCCAGTTTTTCAGGTTTGAACAGTCGACTTATGAGTGGAGTTCATCTTGTACAAAGGACTTTATGTTTTTTTATAATGTTATAATATCCCTTTGGTTGATCAATAAAGGTCCATCTTATCTTATTCCGGAGCTCTTGGTAGATATTAGTTTTGAGCCACAGTAGTTTTTTTTTTGTTTTTTTTAATTGGTCTAATGACATCTATGTACCCATTTGGTGGATGTATGTGTTCAGCCTAGTTTAGCACAAAGTTTGGAAGTTATGTTACTTAATCTTTAGATGAGGTCGGGTTAGGTTAATTTGGTGGATGTATCTATGTGTTTAGCCTAGCTTAGCACAAAGTCTTGAAGTTACATTATGTGACTTAACCTTAAGGTGATGTTCGGTCAGGGTTACGTTAATTTGTTGGATGTATGTGTTCAGCCTAGCTTAGCACAAAGTCTGGCAGTTATGTTACTTAAAGGAGGGGTAGGTAAGTTTGAGAAACCGGCTCGAGATACACTTGTTATTATATTCCATGGAATGCTCTTAACATCCGATAGCAATGAATATCTGAAGTGCTTTGACAACAAATCCATTAAAAACTATCATCAGTGGAAGCCGTAGCGCTGTAAAAAGCACGACCAATCATCTGAGCCGGCTCGGCTAAAGTAACTGGATGGCCTACCTGCCTGTCAGCCTTCCATCTGGGCACAAACTTAACTCGTGCCCTCATTGGTCATGTGCGCGTTCGTGTGTGTTGGAGGAGGGGCTCTGTAAGGAAGTGGCAGATTTTTTCCGGCTGTGTATTTTCAAATTCTAGCGCACTCGAGCTGGTTTCTCAAAAATTACCTACCCCACCTTTAAACTTTAGATTAGGTAGGGTTAGGTTAATCTGGTGGATGTATCTATGTGTTCAGCCCAGTTTAACACAACGTTTGTAAATTACGTTATGTTACTTTAAGTTAAGTCAACAATTATTGCAACTTTGAAAACTACATTAAGGTCATTTGAACATAACTAGACCAAAACTACAATAAACACACACATAATACAATACAGGAATGAACCTATAAGAGTTAGCACTAGAGTTTTAGTGTCTTTCAGCGCACTGTTTTGGTATCCCAAACTTTACTGTTTTGGTTCATTCTCAAGGCTCTCATCAACCCAAACTAGTCACCTTATTCATAGGCCTGCTGACCCAAAAAGGAAACCATTTTATTACACAAAAGATAATTCTTTATTTTAGTTTTTATCCCGTCATGTCTGGAAAAACAATCTTTACAAGACAATGCAAAATCGTTGAAAACTTAATCCAGTCATCTGCAAAACGATTGACTTTCCACCAGAAATGGAATCAAGATAAGTTTAACACTTTGATTAAAGGAACAAATGATCACATTTAAATTATTATATTATTTTAAATCACAAGAAGGGTTATCGCTAATTAAAACATTTCAGTTATATATCTTAAATCATATGTTCTATTTTCGAACAATTAGGGCTCATATCAAATCAAGTGAATGAGCCATTTGGGCACAGAAACCCTAAACTTGTCTTACTTCAACATCTCCATGTTTATATGCCTCCGACCAGCGCATAGAGAGACATAAGGAGAAGACCGAGTGAGGAGATCACTCTCTCACCACTGCCAAACACACTGCCGTCATCGGTGGTATGGGGGTGATGGGTGGTGGGATAGGGGTGATGGGTGGTGGGATAGGGGTGATGGGTGGTGGGATAAGGTTTGGGGGGTTCGGTGTTTGTGGTTATTTCAGAACAGTCAAAGGTTAAGTCGGTGTCAACTCCTGAGGACATGGAGTCAACAAAGCCTGGTTGGCTAGAGCCAGTGTGATTTTTGATCCAGTCTTCGTAGTTGGACACACGGGCGTAAACTCCTGGATAATCTGGCAAGGCGCATTCTTCTCCAAAACTCACAACACCACTCTGGACCCAGACTGAACCAGTTTTGATCATCATTGGTCCACCTGAGTCTCCCTGTAGAAAGAAATTGATGGTTGACGTTATATGATAGAAGCATCCACCCTGCTAAAGCATGGCAAGGCAAGTTTATTTATATAGCACATTTCAACACAATGCAATTCAACGTGCTTTACAAAAATGAAAGAAATTAAGAGCATTAAGAAACTTATTATACATTGGCATTTAAAAACACTAATTTAAAAGCAAAGATAATAAAACAAGAATAACAAAGGTACATGAATAAAAGTTACAGTGCAGCGGAATATATCAATTAAAAGCAGCGGAAAAAAGGAAAGTCTTCAGCCTGGATTTAAAAGTAATAAGAGTTGCAGCGGACCTGCAGGTTTCTGGTAGTTTGTTCCAGATATTTGGAGCATAATAACTGAACGTCTCCATGTTTAGTTCTGACTCTGGGGACAGAAAGCTGACCAGAAGACTTGAGAGTTCTGGATGGTTCATAATTTAGCAGGAGGTCTGAAATGTATTTTTTTCAGATGTGAATTTACCTATAGAAACACAATTGTTCCTGTCCCTTAAGTAGGATTCAAACCAGTGTAGAACTGTTGCCGAAAGTCCCACCCAGTTTTATTGTAGGTCAAGTAATATGTTGTGGTCAACAGTGTCAAACGCAGCACTGAGATCTAATAATACTAACACTGAAGTTCTGCCACTGTCTGTGTTTAAGTGGATGTCATTGAAGACCTTTACAAGAGCAGTCTCAGTGCTGTGGTTGGTTGAAAGCCTGACTGGAACACATCAAAACAGTTATTTAGATTCAAGAAATGACTCGGCTGTTGGAAAACAACCGTTTCAATGATTTTACCAAGAATTTGAGATTTGATAAAGCTTGTTGTTTGATACAGCCTGACTTCCTTTAAAATACATTTACTGGACATACTTTTAATCAATGCAGTGGAAGGCTTGCTTATTTCCTTCTGTCTTAATCAAAGTCATGAGAACTTCATTTGGCTTCAACTCTGTGTTTATTTGGTGGATGTATCTATGTGTTGAGCCTAGCTTAGCACAAAGACTGGATGTTACGTTATGTTACTTAAAACTTTAGGGTAAGTCAACAATTCTTGCAACTGGGACAAACTTTGAAAACTACATTAAGGTAACACACACATAATACAAATTTTAATTTTGGGTAGTCAAAGAGAAGCTTGTAATTAGCATGACCGATAGCTCATTTATATAATCTTATAGATTTCTGGGATGTGTATTGAGATTATATTGAAACCAATCAGCCACCCTACTACTGAATTCAATTCAATATTCCCACTGCGTCTTTTTGCACATTTTCGTGCTCCTGTAAAATAAATTTCTGAAGAAAGTGTCAAAAAGTAAATACACAAAAAGTTGGTTACCTGACATGAATCATTCCCTCCAGCTCTTAACCCAGCACAGATCATGTTGTCTGTGAGATTTGGGTTAGGCACATGTGCACTCATTGTTTCCCACGATTGGGACCCTCACTTCCTGCAGGGTGTCGGCATTGGGGCCACCTAATCAGAGAGAAATTGGTGTTTAAAAAGACAACAGACATATGTACCCATCAATGTGTGATCAAGTGTGGAGTCAGTGAGCTTACCACTTGATGTAGTACCAAAACCAACGACCCAGTTGTTGTCACACCGGTGTAGAAGGTGCTGTTTGCAGAGGCCAAGCACACCGGCTGGATGTAGTCGGTAAAGTTTACGGGTCTCGACAGCTTCAGAAGAGCCATGTCGTTGTCTTTGCTCAATGCATCGTAAGCAGGATGGGTTATGATCTTATCAACTGCCCTTGACACTTCGTTCAAGTTTTGACCTTTCATGCTTTCGCGGCCCAGAACAACAGTCATGTTTGTGAGATACCTTAAGACAAAATAGTACATTTAGGTTTATTATTTAACTTTTGCAAACAAAATAGAAACAATTCCTGTAATATTTCTAAGAGAAAACTTGATTCCTTACCCTGGGATGCAGTGAGCAGCAGTCAGAACCCACATATTGCTGATCAGGGACCCTCCACAACTGTGATCCTCATCAATTTGTAAACTGGCTATCCAGGGCCAAGTTCCTGCAGCTGCATCTTGACCTCCCACAATTCTGGGGTTGTTTGGTGCCCGGCCACATGCTGACAGAGAAAAGAGAACAGATTAGACATGGATATGGATATGTACAACCAGTCATTTTCATAAATAAACTTGTAATGTTGCTCTTGGACGCTTACCTGGCTGCTGTTGTGAATGACATCCTGAAATTGAGAACACAGAAAGAAAAATGTTATGCAAACGTCTTGGTTGAAACAAAGGATGACAAGCATTTAGTGGTGGAACAATGTATCTATCTTTTAGTTAAGTAAACTTACTAATACCACACTGTGAAAATACTACAAGCAAAGTTCCTGTATTGAACATTTTATTAGGACATAAGGATATAAAGTATAGTCAGAAGAATGTACTAACCCAATCTAAAATCAAAGAAACAAACCAAATAATTGATTGATTTGATTTACTTGTACATACTGTTTGCTAGTAATAATATTTTATAGACTCTTGGGATTTTTTGTTCACAAATGTTATTTTGTAAAGTAACTAAACTTTAAAGTACAATACAAAACGGTGTAACAGTTCTCTTAGACTTGTAGTGGAATTGAACTATAAAGTGGCTTGAAATGATAAGTACTTTGATGTTGTACTTAAGTATTTGAGTAGATGCACTCCATAGATCCACACAGGATATACTCTATGATAGTTTGACTGTGGCTTGCCACTTCATTTCCTTTCAATTCACTTTAAAGTCGATATTCCACATATTTCCAATGGAGTCTGCCTTATCGTGTCACAGAATCTGCAGCCTAGACAAACCCAAAATCCTGATGGACTCATTGATAATGCTTTACTTTGGACATTAGATGGATGAACTTCAGCACGCCTTGCCTTGTCAAATAACACATTTCTTCTAAGCAATCTCACAAAATAACTAAACACACGGAAACACAATAGAACTCTCAGTGCAAAGAAAATAAAACGTGAAAATACGGCAACAAAAAATTAGCTTAAACATGAACAAATGCGATTATTTTTGGGTTTTTTTCCAACTAAATTGCTAAGAAATGGTTTCTTTCAGTGCAGGGAGACACCATGTTTTAAGCTTCTTGTTGTGCTTTTAGGAAAGGATTTTAATACCACAATGTTGATAAGGGTTATCATGATAAATGATGGTCCGTTAACATTGATGGGTTAACCCGCCCTGACATATTCTAGTTCTGCATCGTTTCTCCAGCAGATAAAACAATAAGGAATTACCTTAATAACAGTACCAATACTGTTGCTGTCCATGTTAATTCATCATAGTTTTAAATAAAGAAATATCAAATACTGGATCCAATCAATATAGTTGTAATCAAAGCAGAACGGATTGCAACTGATTACAAGCACTTTAAGCAAATTAGCCTTTTATCCTTTTAACAACCAAACATTTGTAAAATTGTAAAGATAAATCACATGATCTTTCTCACCATTGGATAAGAGGATGATCATCACAGCTGAACCACACAGAAGTTGGTGAAGAGCCATTTTCACTGTGCCTTCTTCCCTCTGTCCTGACAATTAAATACTCCACACCTCATACCTAGCTCCGCCCACAACCTTTGACGACAGTACGTTTTTCACCAGAATCTTTAGTTCCTTCTCATAACAACAACCCCCTTCATACCTTAACACATATTCTTAGAAGGTATGCATGTGAAAAATCCCCAAGTCAACTGTTTTTTTCTGATGATGTTGTGTTTGCAGCAGGCATGTATCTCCCAGTGTTTTGTAAAATGCAATCGTTCACATTCATTTCATTCATTTTGCGTTAAATTGTTCTGACGCAATGCCTTTTAATGTCTGAGTATTAATTCAATCATCCCGTATCACAAATAATTTTGAACTGTAAAGCTCTTTGAACTACTTTTATACTACTTCACTAGTTGTGTATAGTAACCAAATACATGTTCTCAAGTACTGTACAATTGAGGTGCTTTTACTATAACTTAGTATTTTTACATTATGCTGCTACGACATACTTTTACTCCACTAAATTCTGTAGTCAAACGCTGTACTATTACTCCACTAAAAGTATTGTACATATTTAGTTACTAGTTGCTTTGAAAATGTAGGTTATTAATAACAATTAAGTCAACCAATACATTATCATTCACACCTACATTATAATATGATACTTTAAGCTACCCAGTTGTATATAAAGTCATTCAAATAAACCATACCCAAGTTTAACATTGAAGTAAAAGATGCATAAATTATCATAATACAAACATTTAAAAATAAATGGTGTTTTAATGTGCAATTAAGCATAATGAGTATTTTAAAGGGGACCTATCATGATTTAACCCCGCCCCGAGGGGCTCTGTAAGGAAGGGGCACATTTCTTCTGGTTGTGTACTTTCAAATTCTAGCGCACTCCAGCTGGTTTCTCCATTACCTACCTTTAAGTGATACAATGTTTTTTTTAATGTTTTTCGATTTTTTTTTTAGTTATATCTCTCAATTCTCAATAACTGCTTACTTGCTGCATGATTGACAGTTACACATTCTACCAAACAGGAACCAATTGTTTCTTCCTGGTAAAGTGCAGGGCTCGTTGTGTGTGGAGTGTGCCAACGTTAAAAATAAAAAAACTCATTGAACTTGTTTTAAATAATTCACATGACATGGACACTTTGAGCAGATCGTACAGCCCCTGATGGAAAGGAACAGGGAGAAAGTCTTATTTTACCTGCCCTTTACTTAAAAATAGATCAATCAATCGTATATATATATAACATTATTTAACATTATCATGAAAACCCTTCAATAGTTCTCTCCATGAGAAAGTTCAGTGTTTTTATAAACGTATTGTCTTTTGTGTCACACTTTCCGAGCTCCATTGAGCGTCACTGTTCAATAACCCAAGTTTAGTAGATTTAAAGTGTTTGTAAAGCTGCCTATAGGTGTCTTCTTTTGTAACAGTGCACTAAGGTTTGTGACAGACTGTAAGACTTTGACTCATCATTGTACCCTGTATACAAGGGCAGGGTTGCTTTCACTTACTGTACGGCGGCTAAATCACTGGTATCTTTTTATTTATAAAGCAATGTTAGGGAAACTTCCGTCTTACATCTGTTCCCTGATCTCACAGCGTATTGTAAATGGCTACTGCCTGAGATCTAAAGCTGTGGTTGTATTACATGCGCCAACTGCTAGGACTGTATTAGGAAATACAGCTTTTAGATGCGCAGCGCCGCTAGCATGGAACAGTCTACAAAAGGAATGGAAGCTAAGCAGTTTGATTCCATTTCATGTTTTTAAAGCTAGGATAGACGCTATACAATCAGAAAATATTGGTGTCTGTAAATGCTACTAGTATACAAACTGTAGTATCATATAATGTCCTTTGTTTTCTGTCATGTTTGTATTAATGTTTGGAACTAATTGAAGCAGGTCACCATTGTAAAAGAGGTCTATGATCTCAATGGGTTTTATCTGTATAAATAAAGGTTTTGAATTTAATTGAATTGAATAGGTGATAAAAGCTCTTCTGAGCACTATGTGTGTAAGTGACAAGTTTTTTCATGTTGTTGCTCTTGTTAGGGCGGGGTTAAATCATTCAGTGCAAATGTGAACTTATAGTAAGCTGTTTTAATAGTGTCAATCTTGATTTTTTTCAAATATACATTTTGCAATAACACTATTCTTGGTTACGGCCGCATTGGTATATTAAAGCAACTGTTTTTTTTCATATACGATTACAATGATTTGAAGGAATTCATATACGTCAATGGGCGAGGTTAGAAAAGAAAAGAACATTGTGTACAACAATAACAACGTATATCTGATCACCGTTTCCAAGGGTAGAGAGAGCATGAGATGACTAATAGAGGAATCTTTGGCATCCTCTTTGCTGTCTTATGTCATATGTTCAGAGCAATGGTGTACAGACAGTTCTGACACATGGAACAATGCTACAAAAATGTCCTGAACAAACCGTGTGAACCTATTGTATGGGTAGCGTCAAACTAAGCTAACAAGTTCTCTACCTGACTATAAGAAAGCTTGTTATGTTTGAGAGCTTTATTCTTCCAATTCAATACCTTTTTGAATTGGGGAATAAACTCAAAGGAAAATTACATTACATTGCATTTAGCTGACACTTTTATCCAAAGCGACTTACAATAAGTGCGTTCGACCAACAAAATACAAACTTGAAGAAAACAGAATCATATAAGTACATCAGGTTTCATAGAGCAAAAACATTTCAAGTGCTACTCAACTGGCTTTAGATAAGCCAGCCCTTTATTAGTATATAAGTGCTTTGTTAATAATTCTATCGCTCGAAGTGGAGTCGAAAGAGATGAGTTTTCAGTCCGAGCCGGAAGGTGTGTAAGCTATCTGCCGTCCTGATGTCAATGGGGAGCTCATTCCACCATCTTGGAGCCAGGATAGCAAACCCACGTGTTTTTGCTGATGGGAACTTGGGTCCCCCTCGCAGCGAGGGTGCAGCGAGCCGTTTGGCTGATGCAGAGCGTAGTGCACGCGTTGGGGTGTACAGTTTAACCATGTCCTGGATGTAGGAAGGGCCAGATCCATTCGCAGCATGGTACGCAAGTACCAGTGTCTTGAAGTGGATTCTAGCAGTTACCGGAAGCCAGTTAAGGCAGCGGAGGAGCGGTGTGGTGTAAAGCATAATAGAAGAAATAAAGAGACCATCGCTAACGTGTGCATCTACAGTATTTAACATGTTCCCATTTTTATGATCAGATTACAGTAACCTCACGTATTCCCAGATTCAGTGTAAAGCAAAAATAATTGAACACAGCTGTGTGAGTTGTGTTTATGGTTGTGAAAGAAAGCAGATGTCAAGTTGCACAAGTTAAGGAAACAAAGGGACCAAAGGAATCTTGATTATCAACACAATTCTCTCTCAAAAGCAAATGTCACAAGACACTATTAAAACAACACAATAGAAATATCATGGCGATAAGCCTATGGCAGCTCCTCACATTTTTTTTTTTAAAGCAGGTGAAAGGTACATTGTGTCATGCAATGGATTGCATAATATTCCTGTCACTATTTTTTATCTTTGTTGCCTATGCCACTGTTAACGGTGTGTTAACAGTGGCATAGGCAACATATGTTCTAAATAACTTGAACTCAATCGACAAAGTAAATCAATGTCATCTAATTTGATTTCATGTGGAAAAGGAGCAGCTGGCAGCATATTTGTCATGTTTCATTTTTTACCCCGGAGAACTATTTGAAGGATGTGTTTTAAAAAAGAAAACTGATGAGTTTATAGTGTTTACTGTACATTATTTTAAGTGTTTAAGTTTTACTGAATCGATTTAGAGATAGTCCAAAGTCAAAGTCTCGAGGTGATGATCGGCTTTTTCTCACAAAAATCTTTATTAAAACAAACCATTACATCACGCTTCATATTGAACACAATCCTGAGACTAAGTTGCATTAAGTTAAGTAGTTTTTAAAGCATGGATGTCCATGTCTGCCTCATCATGTGCGGTTGTTGTTTATACGACACATTTTACATGTTAAACCGTTTGGTGGCACCTCAGCAAATAGACTGCTGCTGTTTCCATAACTGAATACAAAAGTAGGATCTTATTGTAAAACAAAACAAAATAGTGTGAATTAGGGTGTGTTGGCATCAGCGACACGTAGAGATGGGAATCGTTTTAAATTTACCGATTCCGGTTCTGCTTATCGATTCCGATTCTTATCGATTCCCCGTTTCTATTCCAAAATTGTAAAAGAAAGAGGTCAAATGTTTAGATAACAAAAATATCTTTATTCTTTTAAGCTTTAACTGACATTTTTACAAATAAAAAATATAGGCCTGCATGCAATACAAATGTATTGCACAATAGCTGTGCTTTATTTTAACTGAGCCATGCCTGTGGCAAGCTATTGACAGGCATTACACTGCCTTGTCTTTTTCATTTTTAGTGCAGTGGAGCCTCACTTCAGAGCGTTTACCGCGATCCATCTTTGGTGTTATGAAGTGACTGAGCTCGTGAACTGTCCACGGGAGGGCGGGGGGAGCCTCGCTGCGGGGCAACTGTGGACCTCTGTCGCCGTAATTTACATGATGCCGTTTAAAAAAATGAAGGGCGGTGCCGGCTGTCAGCGTACCGAGCCGGCCACCAACGGCCCGCTGACGACCGGCCGTTCTGTGATTCTCCAGAACACACAGATGGCCAGTCCTCCCTTACCCTGGCTGTATTCCACCGGGTCACCGCGGTGCAGACGGACCCGGTGGAATACAGGGTTTTCGGAACCGTTAAGCAGAACCGAAATTGTGTATTTTGTATGGGTACCCGGCATTTTCTTATCGGTTCTCATCTGGAACCGAGTATCGGTTCCCAACCCTAGCGACACGGTTTGTTTATTTATTTTATAGTATTTCATATTTTATTGTATTTATTTTTGTCATCTTCCTTTTAGTGAGTGGGTTATCTTCCTCATCCATTTGACTTTAAATGCTTATTATCATAACTATTTTACCTCCTTGAAATCTTATTTAACCTGTTAAGCAGTGGCGAGCCGTCAGGGCCCTCTAGGCCCTCTGTGAGGGCCTAAGATATTCTAAAAAATAATATTTGAAAACATTTTTTCTTAAAAACGTTTTATTTTATTTTATTTAAAATATTTTTTTGTTGTTACATTTTTCATTAGTTTTACCAAAATAACTTGATTTAATTGTATTTAAAATAATATTTCCAAAGAAATAAATCCTTCGAATCTGCCTGTTCAGTTTCTGTTGGAATGTGAAGGGTTAAATGCCGTCTCTGCGAGTTACTGTGAAGACGGGAGAGCTTGTTGGTCCCTCTCTACATTCACAGAGGGCCAGCTATAGTAACTCAATGAGAGAGTAATGTCAAATGACAGTACAATTGACCAATCATATCTTCCCTCTAAATGGGTGGGCTTTATTTTCGCGGACTTTATGACAAGTTCCGCCCGCTGTGAGGTCTATGCAAGTGGTGCAGTGACACGTCCTAAAACCCGGAAGTAAGCTTCGCTCGGATTCCCTCGACAGAAAGCAACGGGATTTCTCCATAGGGTTTTGGAAAATAGCTCGAAATAAGGTCTGTGGAAAACGAACCTGTTAGATAAATGCACGTTTTGTTCAGCCGGATAATATCCACATGTCTACCCTACTTTTATTATTTTCGATAGATCGATAGATTTATGATCGATATATTTATAATTAGCATAAGTTCATTCATGATGGCTCACTTCAGTGATAGTGAGGACATCGTTGCGAAATTATTAACCGAGTCATTTTCAAGATTGAATTACAATGATAAACTGGAGTGGCAAAGGATCAGCTGAATGACCCGCAAGTGCTTCATCCAAAAGGACAGGAGGATGGACTTTGTGTTTCAGTGATTTATCATCAAAGGTAGGCCTAAGTCATTTTCAATGCGGGCCGCCGTGCCGACTTAATTCATTTGTAATTGTTACTTGTCTGTGGGTGCCCTGTCATGATAGGTGTTTATATAAATGGTGTTGTTTTGTGTGGTAGAGGGTCGCTGTCATTGATGCGTTTTGCACCCCGGGCCGCTGTTTTGATATTCCGCTGAAGTATACGCTGTGACGTAATATCTCTTATTTTTTTTCTCGAGGGAGGGGGGGTCAGAGGGCCTAGGTATAAAAGTCACGGCTCGCCACTGCTGTTAAGCAACATCTTGCAAGAAACAACGTCTGAGGGCTTCTTAACATTTAACAAACTATGAATGTGTCATACCCACTTAACGGGAAGAAACTCAGCTAACTGACGATATGAACAATTGTTACCGAAACAAAACACAAGTCTAACGCCAAGCCTCTGAATTAGCACTAAGCGAAAGAGTGCTAACGCACTTAGCACATAACTCACGGTAGAAATATGTTATACTTCATCGGATCTGCACACACCAGATATCATATGAAAGCTGATATTCCACAGATTCCAATGGCATACGTATCATCACTGAGACCAAAACTTGCGTCAGCGAAAGCCAGCAAAGACAACACACAACTTCACTTCACGGGGCCAAAGCGGCAAATCCGTCTTACTTTTGCTTGTAATCCATAGGTTAATCCAATGCCTCCGTGTCACTTTGAAATGATTACTGATAATCCATCATCATATTTATGTCAATAAGAGTAGTTTTCATATATAGCTGCTATGAGTGCAACGAGAGTGTATGAGAGCTTCCGGTTTTGGGCATGCTAGCTGCGCATCACTCTCATTCACCAATGGAAATGTGTAGATGGATTTAGGAACTCCCTCTCGATTCTATTGGCTCTAACGGTTACAAAGAGGTGTCAATCATCAAAATCGACCAATGGGTTCCAGAGATATGGAAAATCCACCCAAATGACCCCAGAAGTGTTTTTTTTTTCTTCTAAATCTCTCTAAAAAAGTCAAATGTCACTTGTTTTGCATCAATCTTGATACAGGGTATTTATTATATGTTATAGTTTAGATTCCTAAAGCTTTTTGTCTACTATCCCATCATTCAAGGGTGGTTTTCACTATAAGTAATGTTGTTTTTTTGGACGGACACTATCATTTACATGTTAAATCTGAATTTACTTTAATATAAAAACGTATGTATTGATTCTGACTCTTCTACATCCAACTCACAGGTTTATCATTGCTTTGAGAAAAAAGTTTTTAATTTACCCCTTTTAGAAGGGAAGATATGGTCATTTGTTCTGGGCAGAGATGGGGACTCGAGTTTGTGACTCGGACTCGAGTCGCACTTAAGTCGCACACACAGAGACTTCAGACTTGACTTGGACTCCTGCTCAAAAGACTTCGGACTCGACTTGGACTCGTGTTTTGGGACTCGTGAACAATCATTGTGTTTTCTATTTTTGGCGTATTAAAGGTGGGGTAGGTAAGTTTGAGAAACCGGCTCGAGATCGCTAGAATTTGAAAATACACAACCGGAGAAAATCTGCCACTTCCTCACAGAGCCCCTCCTCCAACACACACGAACGCGCACATGACCAATGAGGGCACGAGATAAGTTTGTGCCCCGATGGAAGGCTGACAGGCAGGTAGGCCATCCAGTTACTTTAGCCGGGCCGGCTATCGGGATGTTAAGAGCATTCCATGGAATATAACAAAAAGTGTATCTCGAGCCGGTTTCTCAAACTTACCTACCCCACCTTTAACATTAACATTAACATCATGGTCACACCATGGCGACCGGCAGGACACCTGCAGCTGTACCGCTTGTAATTAGGTTCAACCAGGAGTGGACTGGGGGGGAAAAGTGGACCGGGGATTAATTGACAGACAGGCCCACTTAATGCGCGGCATGTATCGGCCGGCCGGGGACGAAAGTATGTTACGAAAAACTCTATGCATTTGATGTTATTTTGGACCATTATTCATATAGTAATCACATTACCTGAGCCCTTGGGTTGCCTATAGAGCAAAATAGTTACAGAATATATTTAGTGATTTTAATGTTAACAGATCATTGATGCAATAACATTTTGACCCAATTTGCCTGACTTGACACATGGAATAAAACATGGGCGTAGGAAGCATCCTCAATGTGGGTGAGACAATTTAACAGGGGGTGTGGGCAGGTGGTGAACCTCACCTCTTCTAGGGGGGGCCGGGGGCAAGGTCCCCCGGGAAGATATTTTTTTAAATGTTGAAGTTAAATGCATCAATCTGGTCCATTTTGAGAGCAAAATTAGGGACTAAATCTATGGCAGTCAGTAGGGGCTTGGACTGTGAGCCGTAGGGTCGCCGGTTCAAGTCCCCGACCAGACCTACATTTGGAGTGTGGACTTCTACTTGGAGAGGTCCCAGTTCACCTCCTGCCCTGCCGTGGTGCCCTTGAGCAAGGCGCCGGGCATCCCCCTTCCCCCCTCACTCCCATTGCTCCCCGGGCGCTGTACAATAGCTGTACTAGGATCCTGGATCCCCCTGGGTTCAACTATAAAAACTTCGAACAAAACGCCGGCGGCACCAACAAAAGGAGCGCACACTGCAAAGTCTGCAATATTAAAATCAAGGATGCTGGTGCAACAACGTCAACATTTAATCAGGCACTTTAAAACTCACCCGTAGAGGTCAGTCACATTAACGCATATGGACGGTTAGCAAACATGTTTAGCTCAGCATCAGCTATGTAATGTTAACTTAGCTTGCTACTAGCTTTGTAACTGAATATTTGAAAAGATGAGTGAATGTTTGCTTGTCACACTTGTTTGCGTTGAGTGGCGTTGACATTCAACTCTTGACATGACATAAAGGTCGGTAACGTTAATCATTACGTTCCGCTGCCACCATCTACTGGCTAACGTTAAACGTAGAAAAATACATAGTTACATACATAAATACATCTGTCGGTTTATAGGCAGGTTACAGGTTTATTGTTGACCACGTAACGTTAATGTTACAGGTTTATCAGGTTACCATTACACTGGGTTTGAGTGAGAGGATAGAGGAATATGTTTATTTATAGTAGACTTAAAAGATGTCATTAGAGACCCAGTGTAATTAAACAATACGGTTGCAGAGGTCAAATTTTAACATGTTTGTCCACTGGCCAAATGGCTAGCCTAGTGAATGTTGAAATGTTACCAGCCACTCAATAGATTGCCATTGTTATTTGTGGCTGGTGCGCGCAACATACAGTACCAGCCACTTGCATGATTTACCAGCATTTGGCTGGTAAATGGTGTTAATGGTAGATATCTCTTTTGGAACAGGTCATGTTTTAATATCACCAGTTCAGTATATTTCAGATAATATTGCAGCAATAGTTTTTTAGTTGCAAATGGCACAGTACTTTTAACACAGTTTCCCTGCGGGGGATTAATAAAGTATTTGTGATAC
The DNA here is from genome assembly GCF_902827175.1 of Gymnodraco acuticeps. Taxonomy (NCBI): domain Eukaryota; kingdom Metazoa; phylum Chordata; class Actinopteri; order Perciformes; family Bathydraconidae; genus Gymnodraco; species Gymnodraco acuticeps. Next base: position 54,913 of record NW_022991810.1, read on the forward strand.
TGATTTCTGATTCTGAAGTGTTTTGCTTATAAGTTGTTTGCATTTAGCTAAAGTGTGATGTTTGTCCTCATATTGCATTGCAATGGCCTGTTTAAAGTGATCATATAACAAACAACTAATCAGTACTGATACTGTATGCTAATAGATATAGGAGTGATACTAATACAGTAAATGCTTTGAATGTCTTAGATATAGCTGTGCAGTATTCTTAACAGACTGGATAGCAGCAGACAATAGAAGGCTTATTACAACCAGAAGAGACATGAGACTTTTATTTTTTAGAGACTTGAGACTTGACTTGGACTCGTGACCAAAGACTTGAGACTTGATCAAGTCTCACCCCACAAAGACTTGAGACTTGACTTGGACTCGTGACCAAAGACTTGAGACTTGATCAAGTCTCACCCCACAAAGACTTGAGACTTGACTTGGACTCGTGACCAAAAACTTGAGACTTGATCAAGTCTCACCCCACAAAGACTTGAGACTTGACTTGGACTCGTGACCAAAGACTTGAGACTTGACTTGGACTTGCAAAAAAAGACTTGTGAACATCTCTGGTTCTGGGAATGTCATTTTCGAGCCTAACGGCCCGTACACACAGCAGCTTTTGGCGATTTGTCCACCGCTTCCAGCGCGTCTCCGCCCATTGACTTTGAATGGGGATGACGTCACTTTCCCTCGCTTGTCGCCGAACTGCATTGTGGGGGGGCGAGGCGAAGATTTCCAGGATTTCCAGGATGTTCAGGATTCCAATGTTGAACAATGTTCAACTTTTGAGGCTGAGCTGGAAGCGACAGCCAATCAGATCCATTTATGCAAATCTGACAGTTCAAGCGCTAGCCAATCAAACCGCGTGCAAGCTGGGAGAGCCAGACCGCAGTTCATTCTATATTCCTAACAAAAATGGAGGAGAAGTTAGTTATTGCGGTAGTAAATCACCCGGTTCTTTATGACCAGTCCCTATTTACTTACCGGGATACAAACCGGAGGAACCAGGCATGGAGGGAGGAGGCAGAGACAGTGGGTGAAACTGGTAGGTTTTCGCTTGTTTGGGGATTTTATATCCAGTTTACTTGGTTGCTAGTTTACTTCGTTGCTAGCAAGCATAGACAGTATCATTAGCCAGCATGGAATGTAGCATAAAATAGCACCATAGACATTGATCTCATAAATGTTTAAAGAAATAGTGGAGAAGAACCGGGGTTTTTTGCTTTGTATGTCGGGGGCGGGAGATTCATGTGATTGGTTGTTGGTCGCGAAATCCCCAAGCTTTCAGACACGCCCAGCTCCAAGATTTTCAAGATTTTTGAAAAGCTGCTGTGTGGACGTACCGTGAGGCCCGAAAAACAGGCTCAGGGCTTAAGCTGCACGGTCGGCATACAAAGGTCTTAACGTTCGATCTGACTTGAATTTCTTGTTTTCTGTTCATCTTGTATTGTTAAAGCACCTTGAGTGCTATAGAAATAAACGTACAAATATACCAATACATATTATTATCACTATTATTATTATTATTATTATTATTATTAGAACTCCGTGTTCTTAGTGGCACACCTGATTTCTGACCTATATAATCACTTTAGTTGGTCTCTAAAATCACGATTGCAATATCATTAAAAATAAATCGCAATGAAATATATTTCAGAATTGTTCTCTACTTTGCACACATCAAGTTCATTTGTCATTATTCTTTGATAGAGAGTTCAAAAGAAAATGTATACCAAACTTTATCCAGAAGCGCTGGATTCTGGAGCAACAACTACACACATCAATTTCTTCTTTTAAGGCTGGCAGAGTTGGAAAAGCACCTCCCAAGAAACCACATTTAATGCACCTGTAGTTCAATTAAGGTGAAACTAAGGGAGTCAGGTCATGAATCCCATGCATGTTTCATCAAATGTAAAGGGGACCTATCATGCTATATTGGAAAAATATATTGTAGGGCCATTCCTATACAAAACATGTCTGTGAAGTTTTTTGCTTAAAATACCAAACAGATCACCCGTTGTAGCCATGCCTCATACTGCTCAAACCCCTCTTTTGAAGCCATGTTAGAGAAACACGGATTTTGGGTCCTTAGCTAAAAAAGAAAAGAAAAGAGGAGGCGGAGCTAATGCCTGATCAGAATTCTACCGGAGATAAAGTTAAATTCTGCTGTGATAAAACGCCATCCTGTTCTAAACCACATCAAGGATTATTTCTGAAACAGTATGGAGCTCAAATGCTTTTTCTCTTGCAGGTTTATCACAAGGTGAGTTCCTTTTTTTACTTCCTGCTTTTTAAACACATGTGCTCTCCAGGACAGGTTAGCTTTGAGTGTTAGCGAGGCTTGCTAATGTAAACAAAGACCAGATTACGTCCAAAACACGTCAGGCATTGTTTCTGATAGCAACTTTCTGTGGGTCCGCCGCCGATTTGACGTCAGATCGACAGCAAATCTGTATCCGCTCGTTGTACCCCCGTTTTTAAAAAGATTTGGGTACGGAGGAAAAGAGAGAGTGTTTTATTTTCTGACGCTGCTTGAGTTCCCCGACACACCGGGGACACATATTTATGTATAAAAGACATCACAAAGTGCATTTTGCATGATAGCTCCCCTGCAAGATAAGATAAGATGCACTTTATTGATCCCAATTTGGGAAATGTTTGCGTTGCAGCAGCATAAAAAGAAGGCATTGCACATAAGAGAAATTTAAAGTAGAAATAAACAATTTTAAAATGTAAACATCTCAAAATAGGAATAAAACAGCAATACAAAAAGTAGAAAATATACACACAATTTACAGTAAAAAATATATAAAGCAGGATATTATAAACATTAAAGGGGACCTATCATGCAAAATGCACTTTTGTACGTCTTTTATACATGAATATGTGTCCCCGGTGAGTCAGGGAACTCACCAAGTGTCAGAAAACACAACCCTCTCTATTTTCCTCCGTACCCACATCTCTAAAAACGGGGCTGCAACGGAGCTGATTATTATTTGAATTGTTCTGACGTCAGAAAAGGGGTGCTCCGCCTATATGGGCAACTCTCCACCTATCAGGGGAATGAGAGACCGCTCGAAAGCGCTGGAGATGCTGTAGTACATATGCCAGGCCTGTAGGTGGCGCTGTAGTCTGCCACAAACACAGCGAAGAAGACTTCTCACAGAATCAGCCCTCGCAAAAACAGGGCTGGAAAAGAGCAAATAGAGCGAAATGAGGCATGGCTAAAATGCATGATCTGTTTGGTATTTTGAAAAAAAAACTTCACAGACATGTTTTATATAGGTATGGCCCTACAATATATTATTCAAATATAGCATGATAGGTCCACTTTAAGTGTGTGAGGAATGGACTATTAAATGAAATATAAGTGTAACATGTACATTGTGAGTTTAAGCCATTTTAGTCAAGATTATAGACTGAACAATGGAAAGTCTGTAAAGTGAGGGGAAGCGTAGATTGACAGGTGGAGCTGTGATGGTGCCGAGAGGTTGATTGTTGCAGGTTTGCAGCAGCTGGATGGTTGTAATGAATCTGATTATCTGATGCAATCACATAAAACCTTCTCATCCTCTCAATCAGATGGACGGAGCGGAGGATATTGATTGAGGTGCAGTGATTGGGGCAGGTCCCCTCTGTGTGTGTGTGTGTGATTTGAAGTCTAAATAAAGTAGTGTGTGATTCATTCAAGCACTGAATCCTCCTTTCTTGCAATACATTCCTCTTATAATCGTGTATTAAATATAAAGTCGATAAAGCTCAGTGTTTGACTGGTGACGCATGATGAAATGTGACGAGTCATCCGTGCTTAATGGCTAATAACTATAATCACAGAGCTTTCCCAACACACAGTGAACAATCAGATCGACATGTTATTAAAGCGACCTTTAATAAAACAAACATTGGTACACTTCTGGATCTAATCCAACCAGTCCAAAAGGTTTGAGTTGAGATTTTTAAATGGTGTTTCAATTAATCCTGTTTTTACACTCATAGAAAAAGTTTCAGTTCTTGAGATATCTCAGAACATCCCACAAAGTAAAAGTAAACTTTCTCCAAATCGAAATATTGTTTTCTCTACTTTGTTATCCAATCAGAATCAGAATAGGAAATACTTTATTTAGGGAAATTGGATGAATTATAATCATATTTTGACCATTGAAAGTTGTTAGTTATAGTGGCACCATCAACAATTTGAATACATAAATAGATTAATTGACTAGCGATGTAAAGATGAATTGGATTAATGTCAAAATAATCCAAAATATACCTGAATTCTCCTGTTTTAGTGTATTATATTTATTTTCCTATTAGCCAATATTAGCATGCTAACACAATAAAATGACACAATATAACAATAACACAATAACACATAAGACAACACTCCACAAATTGCTACATGCTACACATACTGTGATCTTGGAAATGTTTTGCATGCTAACAGTAGCATTTTAAAAGGTTCTACATCCAGATAAGTTATTGGGCAGGCAGCACTTAACTCTCTTTTGTAAGTATGACAAGTATTTAATCGTAATTTTAGATGAGTGTTTAGAAGTGTGAGTCATGAAATTGTGTCTTAAATGCACCTGTGTAACTTCAGTGCTTTAATGATGGAGTAAAACTGACACCTATACTTAAACATCAAACATTGCTACTGTTCTTTTCCTCCACTAAGTGATCACAAATGGAGGTTTGTCAAATACTTTGAATAATAAGTTTGCTTCCAACTGTGTCAAAGACGTCAGGAAGGCATTGTTATTGTTCACTTTCATCCTGATTGAGATATACAATTCCCTAAAACGTTATTGGAAAGCATCCACTCTCCCCCCGTCATCACAGCAGCACACGGAGCCAAGTTTTTAACACAAACATTTCCAAATTCTTGAATAGTCTGTCCCTTCTGCAGACAGCTGCCTCCAGTGCTGATGAATCACATCCACTGCCAATTTCCATATTTCTCTCCCCAACACTTTCACTCAGAACAGCATTATCACGATTGAGTCATTTCTCAAATGCTAATGCACCTTTTGCTCTTCAGTACACGAGGAAATCTTAAAACCATAAATGACTTAAGGTTTTGCAAAACATTAGTTGCTCTTTAGAGGTCGTGGAATCGAATGTAGGTACATCACGCTCATTTTTATTTTACGAAAAAGGTCTTGGGATTTAATATCCGATGGCAGAACTCAATATCTTTGTCATGTCAAGGCTGCCTGGGACACAGTGCTAAGAAATTGTGTTTCACCTTGGCTTTTAAAGGATGGCTGTAGCTCAGAAGGTAGAGTGTTTGGTGGTAAGTCAACATTTTTAAGTGTCCTAAGGTTAGGTAAATGGGAATGTACCAATCAAAAGGGTCAGTAATTTCGATGTATAAAGCGAACTGGACGTTGTTTAGTGGCACATGAAGCCAAAATACTAAAATCATCGGGGGTCTTGGGCCCATAGAGCAGGGGTTCTCAAAGTTTTTATGAGTGAGGGCCAATTTAGGTACCCAATATTGAGGGCCGCCCAAGAAAAAACGGAACACAAAATAATTCCAAAACAAATCCTTTCTTTATTGTACTAACCAATTACCGCAACTCGCGAGATGCCTAGTTGCCATGCAACCAGTAGTCTAGCAAACTTTCCACAAGCTGTCATTCATAATTTAGGAATGACAACCCAGGGGGCGCAGTTTTACCATTCTTAACCCTCTGGAGTCTAAGGGTATTTTCTCGATTTTTAGATGTTTTCTTAAATCACCTTTTAAATGTATTTCTTCTAACATGGCACCCCATGTGTTCAATATCAAAATGTTCAGGACAATCTCTGGTCTTGCTATATATGCATATTGCTCACCTTAGAGCACTGTTTGATGAGATAAGTAGCTCAAAAGCTTAAAATGTGAAATCCGATTTTTGGAAAATCTTCAAAACTCTTGTGAAAACACAAATTTACTCATGTGATCGAATTGTTTTGGTGTTTTAGATTTGGTTACCAAAGTCTTAGGATCACAAAAGCAGTGAAATATTTGAATTACACTGTATATAAATGTGTTATTCATGTCTAAAATGAAAAACATTAAATTCAAATTTTGAGTAAAATAGGTGTTTATCACTCTACTTTCACCACAGCAGGGACTGAGATACATCAGGACTGAATAATGACTTCATATTACATACCAAGGTTCATGTGATGTGTACAAATACAAATTGAGCATTCAACTTTTTTTTTCAACCAACAATTTATTATAAATATGTTTTTTTCAACCAAGTATTTATATAAATATAAGAAACTGGAAAATCTCACTATTTACAATATTGAACATCAGAACTTTCAACCAACTATTCATTCTAAATGTCAAGACAGTGTCAAGGTCTTTGTCTGTCTTCCAAGACAGTGGGTCTGGCTGCTGTGAAGATGGGGGTGATGGTGCATGGGCTGCTGTGTAGGTGGGGTCAGAGCCCTAGAGAGATAAGAGTTACGACACTCCCATAGACCTCCGTTGTAAAAAATGGCGGCGCCTACTTCCGGGGTATGGACATCGAAATAGTTCAAAATATTGTCATTTGGGCGTTCGACCTCATTCACTTACATTACGGCGCGTCGATTAGTTCCAGAGGTAAGTTGCTGAAATATCGAACTCTTTTGAATTGTCAACTGTCTATATTGTATCAGAGGCCCTTTATGATGCGTATACTGGTCTTCATTTGTATATGCACAGCGTAATTATCTATATTTTATCTTGGTTGTTACAACCAATTTAGCTAGCATTGCCTGCTAGTTAGCTAGCGCGACTTCGTCAGCTTTGAAGGTAAGATTTCAGTAATGAATCGCTAGCAGCTTATATATCAATGATGCTGGGTAACTAACAAGCAGGATTTAGATTGATTATGTGTTTTTATTGTTATTTTGGTTTTTATCTGCTGAACCTGACCGTGTCAGCCATCCTTAGTCGGCTTTTTCTGTATGATATGACTTAACTGCTAGCACTAGTAGAAATGAGGTGGCGTTTGTGATAAATATTTCATTTAATATTTCATTGAATTTTGGGATATACTAACATTTCATTATGTGACATGTTGACTGTACTTTGTTTTTTTTGGTACTGTTCCGTGTTAACTCATCTGTACTGTACAACTAGCCTAGCGCTACTTTTTAATACTTGATGGCATGCTAGGATAGATTCCTTTGTATTGTAATATACACACTAGTTTAATGATTGTTCTTCAAAGGTATTATTCAGTCTTAAACAAATAATAGCCTACTGAATAGGCTACTCTACAGCAGTGAATGAAGGATGAGCCTTTTAGGCTCATCCTTCATTCCTTCATGCATCCAAAATGTTTATTTTTAACAAAATGTGTTGGGACAGAGTTCCTCAGACGAATGGACGAAAATGTGTTTTCCAGGCAGTCTTGAGTGAAGCGGCTTGTGAGAACAAATTTGTGCCCTTGTCTCAACAGGTCATGCTGGACCTCCAGGATTGTTGTTGTGGCCATCACCAGTCCTATCTGGACTGGTTTCCAGCTGCCCTTGGGACCGATCTTCAGGCCCCGAAACAGATGGATGGAGTCCCGGAGGAAGCTGATGGCCTTATCATACTCCTCCATCTTGAAATGACTTAGGGCAGTAACAGTGTTGCGTGACGACATGAGGTCAAACTTTTTGGTGTCCAATGTTCAGTCACTGTATTGGTAAGCAACCATTTGTTTTGGCCAAAATGTGTTATTCACACTCCTGACTCCAGTTTGATGTGCTGCATTCTCCTCTGAGTGGTCCTGATTTCAGGCAGAGGTCATGGCTTGGAAGGTTTTATATTCTGTAGTGTCTCAACAGAACCTAATATGAATTGCTTTATTGTCTCGTCGCTGGATCACCTCCCCCTGGCAAAGTGGCCTCGTTATTGTTGACAAACCTGTTTTTGTTGCTGGTTCAACAGGAGCTTCTGTAAATAGTTTTGTAAATAGTTTGAATATTTATCATAGTAATCATTTTCAGTCTCCCACTCTCTCAATTTAATTTATCGTTTCTTTGCCCCACCATATGTTTTGTTGTCCAAGGGCACTAATTTGGTCTGTGTTGAAGATTGTTTTACACTTTAGATTAATTAAAATTGTGTTTTTTGGCTGAATTAATCTTTTTCTGTTGAACCCTAACCCTCTTTGTTCTCCTTCTCATTCATTTGACTTTGTTTTGTTCTAACACACATCCCACATCACATCACTTTTTCCATACACTGTTCTTAATACTTGTTCACACATTTGTTCGTCCCTTTTACTTTGTTCTTCCTGTTGTTCTTGTTCAAACACATATATCAATTGTTCATCCACTGTTGTGGTAAAATGATATTCATAGTCTTAACATGATCATGCTACCCATGCTAACATGAACACAAACGTTTCCCTCCAAAAATGTAAAACGTATCTAAGTAATAGGCTACCAAGCTTTCCGTTGTCACCCTGCCTCTCCAAATGCAAAACTGTCAATAAAAAGTATGCAATAATGCAATTACAGCTGAAAAAGTACTTGGGTGTGTGTGTTTTTTTTATATATATATTTACCATTCAATAACGCAATCGCTGCTGTCTGTCTGTCCCATAGAAGAACATGACAGCGCAGCGCAACTATACTACGGACGTGACTGCCCTGGCAGTGACAGCAACATAGCCTGCTTGTGCTGCCACACTTTCCCCTCAAAATATCGTTAAATAACGAAACTTATAAATAGTGCCAATCCATACAAAGTGTAACCACATCATGTAAATATGAAAGCAATCTTTAAAAAATAACAGCGTTGGTTTAATCTATGACTTTTTTGACCATGTTTGTGCTGTTTTTGCCATAGAGAAGCATTGCAACGGAAGTGCGTTTTGAACTATCCCGGCATACATAAACCACGTGACCGGCTGGCGGCGACATCAAAGAGTGTCGTAACTCTTATCTCTCTAGGGCTCTGGGTGGGGTGTACAAGTGCTATACGAGACCTCCACGAGACCTCCTTGCTGGCTGGGTTGAAGGTGATGGCTGTGGTGGAGCCTTTGTGCTGAGGTGTATCTTGACCTGGTGGCAGCCGCAGATGGAGGTGAAGGCAGCTGTAGTGATGCTGGTCTGCTGGTCCTTGGTGGTGATGGCTCTGGTGAAGGCCCTTGAGCCACGGTAGATCTTGACCTGGGGGCAGGCACAGATGGATGTTCTGGCTGCTGGATAAACGCCGCCACCTGTGGGCCACTAGGCCCAGACAGCTGTGAAACATCTCTGTAAAACAAATTAAAATGTAGGACAATAATTACAACTAATTTCATTGAAATAAAGTTCAAGTAAAATGTTGCTCAAGCACAAATAACAATGCACACATACAAATAAAGTTTGGGAGGTTGCAGAAGGAGTCTCTCTCGATCTCACACACACACGTATTTCCAGTTACTTTACATTCAGTATAAAATCACAGACACACATATACATAGAATACATCTGATTACAAAGTCTCATCTGTACAGGACGGTAAAATAATAACAGGCACACATATAAATAAATCTATGACAAAGTCTCATCTGTAGGCTACAGAACAGTATGATAACATAATCGATGGCAAAAACATGTCACTGTAAATGTCTCCGTTGTGGGACGAATAAATGATTAATTTAATCATCTACACATGTAATCTCACTTTTACACACCAAAATAACGTTAACACAGAGTAAACGTTTGCTAATGGAGAGTCTATTTTGTCCCAATAAAAAGTTCATGACTATCGATAAAAAATATATATCAATACACCTATTGTTCATTTTCGCGGTATTCCCCACACATTGCCAGTACACTATTACTGTAATATTTACACTTACCCATGTCCAAATGGATCCTTCTTGCTGTCTTTGTATTCTTCTTCTTCTTCTTCTTCTTCTTCAGAAGAGTCGAAGACTTTAGGTTCTGAGGCTCTATCTTCACTGCTGCTAGCGAAAAAAATCTCTAGCGAAGTCGGCAACTGTAACGTTTTTTTTAGCCATTTTATCTGTCTCTTTCTCTCTCCTCACTAAAGGAAACTGATGGGAGACACGTGGTTTATGTTTTTTTTACTTGGTGGGTAGGCCCTTAGTGATTTCTCGATGTCCATTGGTCATTTCAGACCCTGATGGCTGCCGGCCGAGATTTCCTTGACGGACACACAAATCCACCAATCCCACACAGTGTAAAGTCAAGCTGCTTTGAGCAGCCATATTGGCTGCTGTGCCCTGGTTACAGTCTCACAGGAGATACCGCTGTAAAGCTACTCATTCTAATTCTTACTAGATACAACCATGGAGGATTAAAATATAACGCATGCATTTCAGCGTGTCACATTAACTATCGCGGGCCGCCAGAAACATTTCCGAGGGCCGCCATTGGCCCACGGGCCGCACTTTAAGAACCCCTGCTCTAGAGCATCGGTTCCCAACCTGTGGGCCGCGGCCCCCTAGTGGTCCGCGAAGGCATTGCAAATGGGCCACCAAATAATTTGCAAAACATGATTTGTGTGGAAACATTTCATTATCACGATTTTTTAAAAATTTTAACCCATTTTCCTTTCTCTTTCTTGATCCTCCTTAGCAACGGTTATTACAGTCCTTGACAGCGGTTTTTCTGCTGGATTAACAATGTGTCATATGTTCTAAATTGACCAATCAGAATCGAGTAGACATCTAAACCGTGTAATACACATATCTGTTTGTTACTGATGGCCAGCTCCTTTTCTAATTAAAATAAAAAGTACTTTATTTAGCCTCCGTATTGTTTATGGTTGAATGTGGGCCGCAAATCTTTTTAGATTCTTAAGTGGGCCCTGAGTTGAAAAAGAAGCCGCTGACATAGAGCATTCGCACTTGTGTTTCCTTAAGCCGGAAAATAACTTGGATATATAAAGCGCTTAAAGATTGAGCTTTTAGTGCATTATACAACTCTTAAGACCTAAAATAAGGGCTAGTCAAATTTAGATTAGATTAGATTCCTTTTATTGTCACTACACAGAGTACAGCGAAATTCCAAGCATTCCCGTCGGTGCAATCACACATACCAGACAGTATCAGTGTCATTTTGACAATTCAAGCTAAAACTTTTAATATATAATAAATAAAGTGACTATAGTGTTAGCTCAGCTTAAAACAAATAATATATGGTGATCTACAGACACATCTTTCCAGGTTGGATTATCACCATTTGACCCCTACGAAAAATTCCTTCAATGTCCGGTATACTTCTTGGGGCTTGATCCCCTTGTAGTCATCTTATTATAGTGCACTTATTGAAGATACTTAACCCGAGTATTGGTCCCGTAGGCATGTCTGCGGTATTGAAGATTATGAAGTCACTTTGGATAAAAGCACCAGCAAAATGACATTTAATAAAGAGATGCTTAACCACAAATTGTCCCAGATGGCATTGCAAGGAGCCTAGGCCTCTGTATGTGCAAATGGGTGAATGCTGTCTTGTAAAAGCCCTTTGATGGGACTCAAGAAGCATTATAATGGCCTTAATGGCATATCCATTAACTCTTGTGATGAAACATAAAGAAGAACATCTCATCAGATTGCTTCCCTGATGGCTCCCACAGGATTGCTGATATCCTCCTGGACTCATCTTCCTATTATACACACATGCATTTCCAAACATTTGGACTACCTATGTTGTAAATGTATTATCTTTTCAATTTACACACGGCATCTATTGCACGTCTGTCCGTCCTGGGAGAGGGATCCCTCCTCTGTTGCTCTCCCTGAGGTTTCTCCCATGTTCCCTTTAAACTGTGGGTTTTCTCCGGAAGTTTTTCCTTGTACGATGTGAGGGTCTAAGAACAGAGGGTCTAAGAACAGAGGGTCTAAGAACAGAGGGTCTAAGGACAGAGGGTCTAAGGACAGAGGGTGTCGTATTGTCATACTGATATTCTGTACAAACTGTAAAGTCCACTGAGACAAATGTAACATTTGTGATATTGGGCTATATAAATAAACATTGATTGATTGAAGGTCTATATGCTGCAAAACAGGTGATTCCTTTTTTGTCCACCAGGCGTCCTCAGACAGTCAGACAACCCTCTGCTCAATCTTCCTTTACTTTCAATTGGCCAATTCTCTTTGATGCTGTTTGTCTCCCAGGGTTATAAAGACCTCTTTGTCTCTGATTATTACAGCTCACCACAACCCAGAATATTATCTGTCTACTTTTTAAACAATTGAAACTTGAAATAGGGTTGTCGACGTGATGCAACACTTGAGTTCTCCACCCAAACGATTTTTAGAAGATAATCTTTTTTCATTCTTCACCGTGATGAAACGGAGACCAGATCACTTTGCTGTGCTGCTGCATATCATACTTGACTCTGCTTTCATTCCCTCTCTCTGCTGTGATGGAGAATGCAGCTCATTTATCTCAGCTTGTTCATGTGTCTGGTCGATATATTGACAGCGTCTTGAGAGATGCTAACAGCAGCTGTACTGATCATCCCCAGGCTAACACTTGTATTCAGAGTGTCCTGTTGACTGAGTGTGTGTGAACAAAGAGTGTGTGTTGCATTTCTCGGCATCTGATTGCTTTTTTTGTGGAATTGAATACGCATCCAGAACTGGTCTGCTGTTTGTGTGTCAATGTCGTTTAAGGTGTGTGGGGTGATAGCAATTTCCTAGCATTCACTCAAACACCTGTGCACAAAGTAGGCAGGACATTAGATATTTTAAACCAATGTAGGAATTTTGTTAAACACTCTTTGAGAAAGTTTGATGTAGCAGCGTGTCTGTAAGTGGCAGCCATTCATTTCACAATTTGCTGTGTCAATAGCAATCACAAATGAAATGGCAAATGTCCATTTAAGGGACATTTTGTTTGAGCTAATTAATGCTAAGTGTGTGTCTGCTTCAGAAAGTGTCGAGTACATTAAGTGACACACGCTGTGCTCCCTTCAGATCTCCTCGAAAAAGCTCTCGTTAGTTGGAACCCCTCGACACAAATAAAAGCAAAACAGACCGAGACGGAAATATATTCATGGATCGATTAGTTTTTCAAGCCTATTTGAGATTAGCAGATTAGCAGCTAACAAGATTATTTACGCTGATAATGAGAAGAAACCGTTGCTGTACAGCCTTGTGAGGAAGACATTTACATAAAGAGTGGAAGAACGGGAAAGTGTGTGTGGGAGAAATCGGGGTGTGATTTGTTTAAAGGTGTGAGTGTGTACTGGAGTTGATAAAACGTGTGTTTACCGGGATATGAATATGACAAATAAATGATGTGTGTGTGAGACTAAAGGTTGTTTTCCAAGTTTGTTTATTATTCATGAAGGTGCGTATAATGCCTCAGAGTGTGTGTGTGTGTGTGGCCTGTAGGTGAAGCTTTAAAACCAGAGCACGTAGAAGCAAATATTGAATATTAGTTTTACTTCTTGGCACCGATTTTCTCACACGGAGGAACATGATTTCATTCATGGCAGCACGCTGTGATAGGAGAAGCAGACATTTCTACACATTTCTACAAATTTCCATTTCTTTTTTTCTCTGCAGCTCAGTGAAAAGTCAGTGTGTTCAAATTTGGGTTTAGCAGCAGGGAGGCGTTTGAAATGAAGCTTCACAAAGACACACACACACCAGAGTGCATTGACATTTTACAGCTAATTAATCATGATCAATATAATCTCTTTAAAGGCTGTTCAACCCGCTTGTTGCTGCAGTAAAAGCAGAACAAATGACCCACTCAGGAGTCAATGATACTTTGCTTTCATTACTTATTCTATCTCTTCTCTCGCTTCAGTGTGATTTTACTGTTCACACATTTTATGGTTTCGCATTTTAACGGGAATGCTTGAACAAAAGTTACTCTCTGGTGGGATGTATGATAAAATAGCAATATTGGCATCAGTGTGGCAGAGATATAATTACATTTAATGACTTCAAAAGCCAAATAAGTTATGCAATCTAAGAGTGGTAGGCGTAATAAGCTGGAGTTAACACTTTTACAGCCTTTAAGAAAGTATATTATCTTGTTTTTTGGGGAATTATTGCCTATTTTCTTGTTTTTACATGACAATTTGAAACATATAGTGCATATGAATTGATAAAAGGTGTTAATCAGGTGATATTTAGTAGATAAATCATGAACTAGCCACTCTAACCAGCAGAAAAGATAATTAAACTCGATGGGTTTCAAGTTTGAAATAAAGATAGAGGCTAAAGTTAGCTTAGCATCGTTTTCTGGACAAGCTCTTGCTTTTCTGGTTTTTCCACAGTCATTCCTTTATAATCCTTCCTTCATCCTTTGTGTTTCTGACATTTTGTCTTTTTTGACAAGTGATGACTATGCATGTGCTGCTTTGTGAGAGTGACCTTTAAGAAAGGTTTTAGACATTTTTAAAACCTCCTACAATGTTTGCCAATATCCTAAAAAAAATCCCATGAATGAGAACTTACTTCCTTGTCCTCAGAACTCTTTGTTGCTGACTGACTGCCTCGCTGACTGACTGATGTTGTATTTCTTGTGTTTTATTGTCCTTTTTCTTTCTTCCCTGATGCTTTTGTTGTCTCATTTGTCGCTCAGCATCTCCACATGTCAATACAGACAGCTGTGAACTTTCAGTGTGCACGGAAGCTTCTTTGTGTGTGTTCCTGGGCGTGTGTGTTGCATAAGAATGTTCTTTTAGTGTGTGTATCTAATAACTTGTCATTCCATCTCTGTGTATAAATCAGGTGTTGAGTTATACACATGCACGCGCACACACACACACACACACACACACACACACACACACCCCCCCCCACACACACACACACACACACACACACACACACACACACACACACACACACACACACACACACACACACACACACACACACCACACACACACACACACACAAGGCAAGTTTATTTATATAGCACCTTTCAACACAAGGCAATTCAAGGTGCTTTACAAAAATGAAAGACATTCAGACAAAGGCATTTAAAAACAGTAAAAGAAACATTAACATAAAAAATACATGAATAAAAAGTACATGAATAAAAAGTTACAGTGCAGTTTAAGATATGAATAGTTCACACAGAAGTTCCACTTTACTGATGAACACAACAGCTCAGTTTCAATTAAAAGCAGCGACAAAAGAAAAGTCTTCAGCCTGGATTTAAAAGTAGTCAGAGTTGCAGCGGACCTGCAGGTTTCTGGGAGTTTGTTCCAGATATTTGGAGCATAATAACTGAACGCTGCTTTACCGTGTTTAGTTCTGACTCTGGGGACAGAAAGCTGACCAGTCCCTGAAGACCTGAGAGATCTGGATGGTTCATCATTTAGCAGGAGGTCAGAAATGTATTTTGGGCCTAAACCATTCAGTGCTTTATAAACCAGCAGCAGTATTTTGAAATCTATTCTTTGACACACAGGAAGCCAGTGTAAAGACTTCAGAACAGGAGTGATGTGATCCACTTTCTTAGTGTTAGTGAGGACTCGAGCAGCGGCGTTCTGAATCAGCTGCAGCTTCCTAATAGATTTTTGAGTGAGACCTGTGAAGACACCATTGCAGTAGTCGAGTCTACTGAAGATAAAAGCATGGACAAGTTTTTCCAGATCCTGCTGTGACATTAGTCTTTTAATCCTAGATATATTCTTTAGGTGATAGTAGGCTGATTTAGTAACTGTTTTAATGTGACTGTTGAAACTCAGGTCAGAGTCCATGACTACACCTAGATTTCTGGCTTTATCTGTTGTTTTGAACATTGCAGACTGAAGCTCAGCGCTAACTTTTATACGTTCTGCCTTGGATCCAAAAACCATTACCTCAGTTTTATCTTTGTTTAATTGGAGAAAGTTCTGACACATCCAGTCATTGATTTGTTCAATGCACTTACTCAGTGTTTGAATTGGAGCATAGTCTCCTGGTGAAATGGTTACGTAAATGTGTGTGTCATCTGCATAGCTATGGTAACTTATTTTGTTGTTTTTCATTATCTGAGCCAGTGGTAGCATGTAGATGTTAAAGAGAAGAGGCCCCAAGATGGAGCCTTGAGGAACCCCACATGTCATATTTGTCAACTCAGATTTGTATTTACTTATAGAAACAAAGTTGTTTCTGTCCTTTAAGTAGGATTCAAACCAATTCAGAACTGTTTCTGAAAGTCACACACACACACACACACACACACACACACACACACACACACACACACACACACACACACACTCACTCACACACACACACACACACACACACACACACACACACACACACACACACACACACACACACCACACACACACACACACACACACACACACACACACACACACACACACACACACACTCACACTCACACTCACACTCACACACACAGACCACAGCTCTACCAGACGAGTCCTTTGCTTGTATTGGTGTTTGTGTGTAAATACATTTCCTCTTATTGTGTGTATTTTTCTCACATAAATGCGTGTGTGTCTAATCCAGCAGTGTGTTTGACCCTTGACCTGCTTATCTCTTCATAACACACAGCTGATTTCCTTCACGGTGTGTATGTGTGTGTGTGTGTGTGTGTGTGTGTGTGTGACAAATACAAATTACGATATGCCCTTGTCACAGTGGATATGTTGATGTCATGGTGGGAAAATATGTAAATAAGGTTAATGATTGCTGCAGATAGCATTTTTTGCATGGCTGTTGGTGAACTGCTACTTGAATTTCCCCCTATTTTTGTTAAAACAGTGTCGACAAGCAAGAAATGCTAAATATTCACCGGTTAAAAAATCTCTAATGTGAAGATTAAAAAGCTTTTTGTTGTTTTTATACCATAAAACACCTTTCATTTTGGGTTCTTTGTTGGACCGGATCAGACGTTTAAAGAGGTTATTTTGGTCTCTGGAAGCCTGTCATTTCATATTGTTATTTTATCATGAAATTCTAGTGTTTCTACTTCACAATTTTCAACATTTTTAGACATGAGACATCAAAATGCCCCAAATCAACAAAACTAAATCAAAGACAGGTGTAAATGTAAATCCTGACTTCATCAACACATTGTACTGCAGAACAAAGTTGGAGTTGGATGAATGGAGAAAGCAGAGTGAAACAACAGAGAGAAACAATTAAAGAATTATAATGACTTCTGAAGGCAGGGACGTGCTTTCCTTTTTGCAGATGCCACGCTGTCAACAAACAACGCCACGATAATTAGTAGTGAAGATCTTTTGCAATGATAATGACTAACATGCCTGTAGTTATTTTACTGTTGGGAAATTGAAATATTTTTTGTGACTCAACAGACCTGTCGGTTTTTTACATTACATTACATTACATTGCATTTAGCTGACGCTTTTATCCAAAGCGACTTACAATAAGTACATTCGACCAGGAAGACACAACCTTTTAGAAAACAGAATCATATAAGTACATCAGGTTTCATAGAGCCAAACATTTCAAGTGCTACTCAACTGGCTTTAGATAAGCCAGTCCTTTATTAGTATATAAGTGCTTCGTTAATAGTTCTAACGCTCGAAGTGGAGTCGAAAGAGATGAGTTTTCAGTTTGCGCCGGAAGGTGTGCAAGCTATCTGCCGTCCTGATGTCAATGGGGAGCTCATTCCACCATCTTGGAGCCAGGATAGCAAACCCACGTGTTTTCGCCGATGGGAACTTGGGTCCCCTTCGCAGCGAGGGCGCAACGAGTCGTTTGGCTGATGCAGAGCGTAGTGCACGCGCTGGGGTGTACGGTTTAACCATGTCCTGGATGTAGGAAGGGCCAGATCCATTCGCAGCATGGTATGCAAGTACCAGTGTCTTGAAGTGGATTCTAGCAGGGATTTGTTTGTTTTGTTGAAATTAGTTTATACACCTGCCACTTAAATATGAACTCCAGTTAGACAAATGTGTTATTACGGCTGCTGCTCATGTATTATTATGGTAATCAGTCAAATGTAAATGTACATTTCTATTCCTGGTAACGCATGTCAAAGGTAACAAAGCTGGAAACACTTAATTTTTATTTTTATTAACACAGGTAAACAAATTAAGACTTCAACAAATGACAGTTTTATAATTTCTTATACAACTTGGTTACTGCAATTAGGAGAATGCCTATTAAACATTTGAAGCTGTATATTTGCATTAAAGAGGCCTTATCATGGTTTTTAGGGTTTTTCCTTTCAGTGTGTAATATAGGTTTTAGTGGTCTGCAAAGGCTAAAATCCCTGAGTTTCTCGATGTAAATGTATCATTTATTTTCCCCCTGGAGATAACTCACTATTTATCATCGCTCTCATTACTCATTTTACTGAAGCACTTGTTGGCATGTGTATGTTCCATTACTTTTAATGGCTTGCTCCTCCTGATAAACAGAGTCTGCAAACACAAAAATAAGCCTTTTGCAAATTGTTTTTATTTTGGACACAGACACCAAAGAGCCGTACATCTAGGAGTGAAATAGCATGAAACAGTAAATTGACAGCTGGCGAGTCACACACATGGTGAATGAGTGGATGTCACACTGAAGGATTGTGGGGCAAAGTGAATGGATTTGTTAGTGTGTGCACACGGCGGGATATTGGCTGTCATATTTTTAGTCTGGCATTCATGGATGTCAACCATCTGTTACACCGCAGTGCCAGGTGGGAAACTTGAGGGAGGTGTGCAGATATTTCTGTGTGTGTGTGTGGCCTAGCATTACTATCATTGTGGGGACCTACATCTGTTTACATGTGGGGACTCGCCTACCCTATGGGGACATATTGGGGAATCATTCATTTTAGGGTGAAGACTTGGTTAGGGTAAGGGTAAGGGTTAGGCATGTGTTGGTTATGGTTAGGGTTAGGATAAGTCTCCAGGAAATGCATATAAGTCAATGTAATGTCCCCTGAATTGATGTATACATGGTATGTGTGTGTGTGTTTGTGTGTCCAACACAAAGAGGGTTTTCCTTGAGGAAGCATTTACTAGTGATACACACATTTATTTGGGGATGTTTGCTTTTACGGAATTTTTTTTTTTTTAAAAGGGTGTTCTGCTGCCAAATCATTTCAAAAGCTTGGCTTGGCAATGTTTCAAAGAGAAATAAAGGGACGAGAGCTCACTGATGGATTTGCAGCCTTTAAATGTGCAAAGACTAATATTTCAACATATAAAAGTGTCAATATTTACAATAACACAAGGCAAATACATTTGAAACAAAAGATTGCAGATATATCTTAAAGGAATGGTTCAACAAAAATACATATTTTCCTTTATAATTCTAGTTTTCTGCTTAAAAACAAGCATGGCTTTTTTCACCACACACATGTCATTACTGTTATATCCTTACCTTCTCTAACTGAAACTGATTGAGCACTTGATTTCGGAGTTGAACGTGGGTCTGCATTGCGAGCAAACACTCAATAATGTAATTCCAATTATAATATTCAGAGTTAAATGTATTCATCACATTTACATAGCTCTTTATCTGAAAGCAAGTGCTTTTTATTTTTGGGGCTTGATTGGTGCAACCATTTCACGATAAGCAGTACTTCATGGAAATACAAAATGCAAATGTTAGTGTTATTATGATAAGATAAAGTGTGCTTACATAAAACAAATCATGACGGAAATACATGCATGTGTACATTTATCAAACATTTCACGTAACAATTTAAAAACAGCAGAGACAGATAAGAATGGTTGCAGAAATATGTGTATTTTTTAACAGAATTGTTGTAAGTCAAAGCATGTTTTCTAGCAAAATGTGTTTTGTACACAATGTACAATGAGAACCACCAAAAAACCCGCCAAAGTTGAAACATTTCCCACATCTGTCTGTGTTTATCGCTGCATCGTTGGCAGTCTGCCTATGATCCTGTGGCTAAGTGTCAATGACAAAATATGACCTGATTTAAACAATTGATTTACAGCTGTGGCATAAACAGCCATTGATATTTGGACCGTCACCAACTCTTGCAGAACTAATTGGTTTACACTTAACACTGAAGCTGCAAGGGCGTCTCCCTCCTCTCTTTCTCTCTGGTCCCAAAAGTCACTGAAGGAGAAAGAGACAAACAACCCACTTCCCTGATGAAATGAAGATAATTTAAACAAATGCTTCACCTTGAAAACTCATTGTGAACGCAGAGGCAATTAGGAAACAGCCATGTTGAAGTATAAGGGGCGTCTGTTGTTTGCCTGCTTGCAAACTAAATATGTTTTTTATCCGTGTTTTGGATGGGGTTTATGTTCCTTCCCATGTCTCGATGAATAGATTAACCTCAACCCTCCCCTTGAATCACCCACTTCCGCTTTGTTAAACCAACTGGGACAACCCAGGCGATTAGCAACGACGGGATCAGAACCGCTGACCTGATGAGTTTCGAGGAACCTGGACCAGAATTGGTGATTAGAAAAGGAAAAGCAGAGGTGCAAGGCAGGGACTAGGAATGAAATGGATCGATGTCCAGGTTAAAACCCCGGATCGGAAACAATCAAAGGAGGATCATGGGCCGGGAACGTGGTGGCTTTGAAAAGTGTTGTCGCGGTTCAAGAAGTCTTGGAGCATTTAAAGGTCACCTATTATGAAGAATCCACTTGTACCTGTCTTTTCTACATCAACATGTGTCCCCTCTGTGGAAAGAGACTCTGAAGGTTTCAGGAAAAAAGATTCTCTCTTTTTGTCCTGATCCATTTCTATAAAAACCTGTCTGAAAATGAGCCGATTAGATTTTGGCCACTTTATGATGTCATAACGATGTTTTGTCTTGTGTAACCATTAGCCAATCAGCAACCAAGGTAAGCCCCCCCCCCCCCTTATCACCTGAATCTCCTCCTAGAGCTCCATTGAGTTCTTTGTAACCAAATCTCTCTCAGAGGGGCGTGGAGAGGGGCTCCTTATTTTCATCTAAAGTAACAGACAGAGAATCAGCACTTTGGAAACAGGGCTGAAACAGAGGGGATTATGGGTAATGCTGCAATGATCCGTTTGGTGTTTAGAGCCAAACACTTCAGAGACATGTTCTGTATATATCTGAGACCTGTAATATATTGATGAAAAACAGTATAATAGGGGACCTTTAAGTATTGAGATAGGCCTTGACGTTTGCATAGTTTGAGCAAGAAGTTAAGATGTTACCGGGTGTTTTATTCCAAAGTGTTTGCACCCCATTCACCAGTTTATTTCCATCTCGATGAGTCATTCTCTGTTTGCACCATGCAGAGAGTCGGGTTTGTTGTTAATGGTCTTCTTCCGGCCTGCAGACACAGCGGCGGTTCCTAATCTGTAGCTCAGACAAATAAAGAAAGTGTATGTGTGGCCTTCTCCAGTTCTCATTGTTATCAAAGAGCTGTTTGACGGATAAAGCTAGATTTTTAAGGTTTGGATTGAAAATACCAGGATTTGGTCGAACTACATCTTAACAATGTAGGTTCAATTCAACATAAAATAAAGGTGATTGAGGTGTAAAAGGGGAAAATAAGGGCAGATCAGGGAAATGGCAGACATGGACAGTAGACCAAACTACGAAGCCACCAAGTTCCCAGACATGAACGTAAAAGCAAAGCCCTTAACCCAAAGCATTAATGTTGTCTGCTTTTTAATGTGGCTCAAATTGCTTTGGCAGCTTTTCCAGTGGCCTGAAGCCATTAGTTCCTCTAATGCCACAATGACACAGTGACGCTAAGCACAAATAAAATCATTGTCGAGAAACATTACACAAGAAAAGAGACCCACCCAAGAATCCTTAAAGAGGAACTCACTGAACAGTTGTATTCTTGAGAGATCTGTCAGAAGCATTTGCAGTCGAGCATTTCAATTATTTGTGAGATTACTCAAAATGATAGCACCAGTAGAATTCAATTATATTTCTCCACTGTTACAAGAAACCAATAGCAAGACGTCAACGGGTCAGATAACCTTGTTAACCTGCAATATTGCCATGACCCTTGAGAAATCGTGACAAATACCAGCATCAGGACTGGAAATACGAGCAATAAAAGCTTGGAAAAGTGGCAAAACAGATTATCCTTTTGACTTATTAGAGAATATCCACAAGGGCGGTTATGGAAGAGGAGATCGGACTCATAAGTGAGAGGATAATTCCTCAAATAGATGTTTTGTTCAGCTTGCAGTAGAAACAGAGAGACCCCGCTGATCAGAGATTGAGGATATAAAGTCGTTAAACAAGAGGAAGAAGAGTCACTTTCAAGGACGGAAGTAATATGAAGGTCAGAAATATAACCAACTTTGTGTCTTTGAGAAAGTATTCAGGAACTTGAAAAGGACAATTTATGAGCAATGGCAGTTGTCATTGTCTTGTAAACAACTTCGATAATTGGCATTTGGTTTGGGGTCTAAATGCCAGACTCAATCAATTTCTCCAGGAAGGTTTTTACCAGATTACAATCTTGTAGAGAAATCTGATTTCGTGAGGTCCAGTCAGGTTGAAATGTCTCGGCAGCAAAGGGAGAACTGCATTTACTGCGGATACAATGCATGAAGGAAAACAGGAGCAAACATACTTGTATCTATAAAGGCGCCATAGTATTCTCATATCATTCAGCTGCTTATTCTTATTATTCAAACAATAGCTCCAGTATTAGGTGCTTTCACACCGGAGTACTTTTCCCAGTATAGTTCCGATACAGTTCAGAAAATGTTGCGTTCACACCAAAAAAATCCGGAACTAGAACTTAGTTAATGAGAACCTTTCCACCCCCTTTTCAGTCCCTGCTAGAGAGCAGGGACTTTCATGGGAGAAAAAGGTTCCCATTTCTGATTGGCTGGGCGGATTGAAAACCACGCCCCGTAAAACTCAGAAAAAGTGTTGTGAAGCTGCCATTTTATTTTCCTCGTATTAGCATTATTAGCATTAGCATTAGCCCAGCGCACCAACGGAGAGAGACTAATTTATGGCAACACAAAATAAAACATGGGAGCGGTGGAGATGAGGAGGTGTCTGCGTTTCTGGCAATTTACTCTGAAGCCAGTCCCCAACTCCGGGGACTTCCGGCCGGGGACTCCGGGTGGCAGTATACGCCGTGAAGTGGTTTGCGGCCTGCCAGTAAACCCAAAGCAGAAGAAGAAGAAGTGACGTCAGCGGCTTCATTTGCGTAATCCTCCCTCAGGGACTTATTGCGGTGTGAACGCGATCTGCTCTTTAGTTCATCAGAACTAAAGAGTTCTGATGAACTAAGTACGGCAAAGTACTTGGTGTGAAAGCGCCTATAGGTTCACTGCAAACATAGATGTTCAAAACAAGTCGTGTAAACCTACATTTCCCAAAAAGTTCTAGATACCTTCATGATTTTGAGTTTTTGAGTTCATTTAACGGATCATTTTGCGGATTAAGTAAACTCCAATTCAACTATAAAATGCAACTAAACTTATTTCTGTTGTTTATTCATGTATGTAATCAACATATGACATCACAGCTCTGAGAACATTTGCCTTTTTTTATCAACTCAAAAGAATAAACACAATCAATTGCTTTAATTTGTGCGACCTCTGGTAACTTCTCGGGGTTACCAGTGTGTTTTGCCTCAGATATTTATTAAGTCCTGTTCTTTGCTAAAATAAAAAAAGTGTATGACTCACCGGTTTAAAGGAGGCCAACATAAATAACCCCTTTGTCTTCTTTCCTTCTTTCTGATTCTCAATTGGTCCCCAAAGTCTCCACCTTCCCTCCTCCATCTCTGCACTTGCCGTCTTAATATGATCCAGGAGATAAAGTGCTTTATTTTAAGACACACACCCTGCTTAAAAAAGAGTCTCACTCCACAAAGAGGTGTCTGCCGTTGGGAAAGAGTCCTCAGTGATTACTGTCATCATTTCAATTTTACTTATGAGTCACCTTTTTATTTTTGTCGTGGGAACCATCTGCAATTTTGAAACAGAGGTGACATTCAAGTGGAATAATGGGTAAAATGGACTGTTAGTGAAACCAATTTGTACCCAAAGGTCACACACATTCCTCCACTGGCTTCAAATATTAAAGACAGGATTAAAATTAAATAGAGTTTTACTTTTGGAAATGTCAGTATTGTTGTTTTCATTCAACTTGTAAGTAGAAGCTGAGAAATATTTGGCAAAAACAACTTCAAGTCTCCCTAAATGAAAGGCAAAAATACCCTTTTAAGTCCCCTTGCTTGGAGACACACACACACACACACACACACACACACACACACACACACACACACACACACACACACACACACACACACACACACACACACACACACACACCACACACACACACACACACACACACACACACACACACACACACACACACACACACACACACACACACACACACAGACACACACACTCCAAAGAGATTAGCAGGCCATTTCAATTGTCTATCCTTCCCTTCCTCACACACACATTCTACAGCAAAGTCAATTTTCCATACATGGCGACACAGATTGTAATCGTCCTCAGACACGACTCGCATTTTAATAGAAATGTGTCTGAACGCAAGACAATGCTTACACCAAGCAGCCTCAAGATGTGTGTGTGTGTTTGTTTGTGTCTATCTTGTTTAATAGCTCTATGGGGATATGTGACTTGAATTCTTATGCGTATAATTGAAACCTGTTTTATCCTTCATTTACCACAATCATCCATGGAGGATTAAAGATGAAAGGGAGGAGGTAGAGAAGGACATGAGAACATCTATGTTAGGGTTAGTTGTTTTTGTTTGTAGAAATCCACAATTGTGTTTGTGTTGACATCATATTTGGTGTTATTGTCAGTATAATGTAAGTTTCTTTGTACAACCATGTAGCTCACTTAACGCATCATAAACATCCACTTCTTCTTTGGTGTATTCTTTTGACGTCAAAAATAAATAATTTACATTCCGTATACATATTCCTCTCCCATACATTTGGCACTAAACAATTTCTCAGCACACATGCTATAATATAACATGAACAAATGTAATATATTTGTAAATATTTACATTTTCTTAAGGTATATTATTCACAATACAACCACACTGTTATAACAGCGGTTACATAATTAAATCTAATCCAAATGACCTCACCAACAAACCTCATATATTTACTTAAAATGAGATTAAATGACGTTAATTTTTGTTAACTATTACCAGATAAGTCAACATTTAATTTGCTTTTATACATTTTAGACATCCAAACATTTCTGACCAGCAGTAATGGTGGTTTTCTAACAGGAGAGCTTTCTCAAAAAGCACATTTTTCCTCTAGAAGCTGAATATTCAAAGCAGCATTTAAGTGTTCCTGCTTTATGCGACAAACAGAGTCGGGTCATTTCTTATTTCTATTCAGAAACACCTAGAATGACACATGAAGTAATGACATAATGTTACATAATAGTCATAATAATCCCATGGTTGCATAAGAGGCCATATTTCATGTGGTTATTATGAATAAATTACCAGATCCTTTGATAGAGTGAAACATGAGAACACAGAGAGCAAATGAGACGGACATGGAGAGTTAATGGAGGCTTTCAGGACTCTTATTTCTTCACCTGTGTGTTCGGGGGTCTCAACATCTGAGTCACAGTCAATCAATCTCAATTATAGCTGCTGGCATGCTTATGAACTGTGTGTGTGTATATGTGTGTGTCGCCTTCCTAGTTGGCACTCAAGAGTTATTAGCATCTTGAGTGTGTGTGTGTGTGTGTGTGTGTGACACCTCCTACTAATCAAATTAGCGCCAATTATCAATGCATGGAGCTAATACATTGCTGCATGTATCAATTATGTGGAACCCCAGTGGGTCATACATACATAATTAGAGCAAACGAGGGGGTATAAATAGTCATATTTGCATATGTTGAGTTTATTGCTTAATTGGTATTGCTGCCATGTATTTTTCTTTGATGTGTTTGCATTATTTATGTCGGTGCATTTAGTCACGGTAAACATTGGATTCTTTCCAGTTATGCTAATGTAGGCTAGCTACAGAAGCACATGCAGCCGCTGGATACAATTGATGTAATCGTTTTTATTAGCTTAGCTTGAACAAATTAGCAGTCAAGTTTTTACTCATAGCTTTTGATGTTGGCATCATTTTTTTGTTTTTGTTACCATAACTAATTATGAGACCGTATGTATTTGTTCTGAAGTGCTTCTGTTGTAACCCTGAAGCTGTGAAAACATCCAGTTTCATCTTTTACGAACGTTTACCCTATAAAAATACACCATTTACAGTTGATTCACTATAAACAGTTATTCTTTATCACAAGAAAGAAAACTCCTTTAACGTTTTGTTTTTTTCCCGCCATTTTTCCGCTAACTGAGAGCAACTGAGACTCAATACTTTTAGTTCAGTAAAGTAGTACTTTGGGCTTATTTTAAATCTAAAATAGGCTTAGCTAAAGACCATAACTATGATTGGTTCACTTTAATTCTGAAATGTTCAAACCTTAAGGATTCTAAGGTTTGAAGACGTCTTTAATCCCTGATTCCTAAATATTACTTTCCCGCCTTTTTATATCGCCACTGCAACTTTACCTAAAGTTAGATTACACGCCTACTTTAAAATAAAAGTTACCGTAATTATCTGCGAGTCATTTGGCTAGATTTGAACAATGTAATTAGCTTCATGTAGACTGAACATGTGATCTTCATAGTGTGAGAATGTAATTATAACTTCAGGAAACCATCCCCAAAAAAGGAAGCTGTTTTCTGAGATTAGCCACATGTTCCTCTTTTATGAACCCTGTAAAAGATCTTGAAAACAATGGTGTGATCACAATCTATGTGAATAATTACAGACCTTTTTTTGTGTCAGTGTCTGTTTCTTTCTCACTTGTCGAGGTAATTTCTAAAGGACTATAAAGAAATGGGTTTTGGATTGAAATTGAATCCCAGCAGCACTCTGATTTTCTCTCTATTGAACCATTTTCTTTTAGCTGGACACAAACTGACTCATCCATCCTTTGTATCCGCTTTCTTCACCTTGCTTTTGACTGAATTCACGACACACACTCACACACAGATCCTTACTATTCTCTCAGGATTTATTAGCAGTGATTGTGTGACCGGCTGAGAGAGAGACATTTCTCCTCAGTAAGGGCCACAATTATAATGTTCTTTCTTTTCACATTTGATTATTCACTTAAAGGTTTTCGAAACTTCATTCGGTATTGAAAGGCCTCTGGATATAAAAGGTGGAAAGGCTAGTCATTTAATGAGCTGCTAAGCCCTGAAAGGATTTAAATAATGTGTGTTTCAGTGGACAGTAACAGGTGTTTTTTCACATTAAAACTTTTTATTGGAATCTGCCTTGTTTTTCTCTTCAACAGCATAATGTGTTCTACTTACTGTGTGAAGGAGCAATCTGTCAGTATGCAGGAGTTAACAAAGTCAGCAATTGGCAATTTAGAAGTATTTTGCTTATGTATTTAACTTGATTTTAGTTAAAGAAGCCCTATTATGCTTTTCTTGCGGTTTTCCCATTCTTGTAATATAGGTTTTAGTGCATGTAAATGGTCTGCAAAGGCTAAAATCCCTCCAGAGGGACATTCTCTCTTTTGGAATCTGTTCTCTTTACTTTCTCTCTGTTTAAGAAAGCTATGATTTTCATACATCTTAAATAAAACCAAGGAATAACCAAAGGAACTCTTGAAATAATCTTATTTTTACTGTAGTTTTTGTGGAAAAGGATTAACTGAACATTTTGTAGAGGCTCTTCATGTGTTATTTATGCGATACTTTTAATTTAAGTATATATAACTGTCGACTTTTTAAAATAATAGGTACTTTATTGATCCCAAATTGGGAAATGTTTGCGTTGCAGCAGCATAAAAAACAACGAAACAAAACAAGGCATTGCACATAAGTAGAAATACAAGAATTTCAACATCTCAAAATAGAATTTAAGCTGCATGTAAGGGAAACTTCTGCAGCAATGGAGAGTCAGGACTCAGAGAGACACGAGGAGAGTTGGAGCTTTGATGTCAAACACTGATCTTTAATACAAGTATCGGCCGGAGAAATTCACATCACAAGTCACACAGTCAAAGGTTCTGACTGCACGGGTGGGTTGCCATGTCAAATCTGATCAGCCTCACATCTTGGTAGACCCTTTAAATAGTTTACAGAGAGTCAAATCCACATATTGGGGATGGGCGTAAACACCTGAAGACACAGGAGATGTCTCTCACATCTGTGGTGCTTAGAAGCCCGCGTTCTCACAGTCGTAAAACCCCCCCTGTGCCCGCTAGGTCAGGCCATAAAACCTGGTAGTATCAACATACGACTGCATTATCACATTCCTTACGGGAGATTAGAAGCAGGGTTGTTCGTAAATGTCAACACACAGAATAGGTTAAATATCTAGGAGTAAAAACAGAAATATTCTTTGACAGCTGCATTTATAAAGTAGAAAATATACAGAAGAGTAAAAAGTAGATTTATTTCCCTCTTTAAATTATTGGATTAGAATCAGATTTGTCCTGAAATGCTTTCCATAACTTCCTGTACGTTTACATCTTAGTCCAGGAAGATGAATCAGTTTGTTGATGTGAATACATTTATGCATCGTCACTTCATGTCAGATTGTGTCTTTGAATCATTCATGTGGAGCGGTCACATACAACATGTAAATCAAATCTCCTGCTAACACATCGTGTGACAGTGTGTGTGATTCAGTCCTCATGTGTGATGTGACAGCAGGACGACGTTGTTCTCTTTTATTTTCCTCACACCGGGACGCCTCTATCTCCTGATATTCCCGCCGAGTGTGTGAGATATGGAGGTGAGTGTGTTTGATTGAAAAGACCAGTTCTACGAATCGCCTGCTTTATTGGAATATTATCTTTTTGCTCAGTGTGATACAGAAGATTTAGTTTTAGCTCCCTTTTCTGAGGGATGATTCACTTCTGGGTTTCTTCCCAGCACGCTTATCTCGCCATGACTTAATAAACTGCTGACATGTGATCCTAGCGCTGCCTGGAATAGTCAATTACCACATTCAGGCTTTTTATTCTGAGTACGAGCTGGAAATAATATCTCCGCGATGCCTGGAGATAGCCTGCGTCAGGTTAATTTACTCTTTAACACGGCTGCTCTTCACTGCTTTCCCTTCACTTCCCTGTTTGTCACGAAAACCGTCGAAAGGTTAATGGACTACATGCTGCAGCTTTTAAATGTTTTGCCCATCACAAATTAAATCCATCACTCCCATTGCCTCTAGCAAACCATATGCTTTTTATGAATTATTTATTACTTTTGTGAGTTTTGAATTCATATTATATTATGCTGTTATCCAAGATTGAAGGGTAAAAGATCACCAGTCCATTACTGGATGGAAACAGTAGGCAGAAATGTATACTATAGTTGGTATCAAACAGAGTATGTTTTGCTTTGTGCTTAGGAAACACCAACAGGATATCAACATTTATACAAGGAAAACTGACACTGCAAAAGACCGTTAACTAGAAGCTAAACCAATTGATTTTAGGGATTTAAAGCAAGCTGTGGTATTTTAAGGCCCTGACACACCAAACTGACACCAAAGAACACGTCCCGACGGACCCGATTGTTGTGTCGCCTCACGTCTCCTGGGTCTTGGCCAAAAAGTCGCACTGGAACACACAGCAAAAGGCGCATTCACACTGCAGTACTTTTCCCACAAAGATTCATGAGAACTTAGTTCATGAGAACTCTTTTATCGCGTTCACACCAAAAAGAGCCGGTACTAAAATTAGTTCATGAGAACCTTTTTACCCCCACGAAAGTCCCTGCTAGAGAGCAGGGACTTTCGTGCGGCTCTCTTGTGAGAAAAGAGGTATATTTCTGATTGGCTGGGTGGATTGCAAACCACGCCCAGTAAAACTCCCAAAAAGTTTTGCGAAGCCGCCATTTTATTATCCTCGAATTAGCATTATTAGCATTAGCATTAGCCCAGCGCAGAAACGCAGAGAGACTAACTTATGGCAACACAAAATAAAACATGGGAGCGGTAGAGATGAGGAGGTGTCGGCGTTCTGGCGATTTACTCGGAAGGCTTCAGTAGAAGCTGCTGGGAGTCCCAGCAGCTTCTACTGTACGTCCGCGGCTTCATTAGCCTAATCCACCCTCAGGGACTTATTCCGGTGTGAACGCGATCTGTACTTTAGTTCATGAGAACTAAAGAGTTCTCATGAACTAAGTTCTCATGAACCTTTGTGGGAAAAGTACTGCGGTGTGAATGCGCCTAAAGACTTCAGCCGACAGCCAAGAAGCACGTACACACTGCGCATGCGTGTGTGGCAATAACTCTCCTTACCAGCAGGCGGCAGTAGTGTGTATTTGTCATTCAAAAGAGGCAACAACCGGAAGACAGACTGCGTGATATATACAAACAACAAATAGCGTGCGTTCCATTTTCACTCTCGTCCTTCACAAACTGTTTCACAGACTGTTTCACATAACGACTTATAATCGAAAACATGTTTAGTGCGGTGCTGGAAAATGAAAAAGAATAACCGTCTGTGTGTGCCTTCTTCACTTCCGTTTCGCTTCTCATGCACTGATTCGCTAGCTGAACAGCCAATCAGAGTGATTTCTTTTGCCGACAGCCTTTTGCCGACAGCCTCAATAGACTAAATAGATCTGGTCTGCAAACCGGGCCCTTTCAGTCCATTACACTGCAGCAAATGAAGCAAAAACCCAATATTGTCCAACCATTTTCCTGCCATACACACATTCTCAACACCATTTATTCACCGTCATGAATCCTAATCCATTCTTTCTGGGGTGCAAACAGGACCGAAAACAAATGTATAAGTCCAGAAAGAAGTCAAAATCAATCTACAGTCCAACTCTTTTTGTAACACGAGACTCTTTTACAATTGTTCTACTTTGAAATCACAGAGTTGATTGTTGTCAAAGCTCCAAAACACTGCCACTAATGATGAAACTAATAACTTAGAAGATAGTCTCTCTGATTCAACTAACGTTAAGCCTATGTTTTGCAGTCATTTTAAAGGAGATATGCTGCCAACTTGTGAAGTGTTTGATAGTATCCCATCGAGAATACTTTCTTTTTTAGTCAGCGGCATCAAAAGGAGAGCAGGATAATATTCAACTGGCACAATAATCCAATCTCTTCCATACATATACTACTTAAAGGCTTTTTTTTGCAAGAAACTGTCAAAGCTCAGGCTTGTTGTGGTGAAAAAGAAGGCGCGGTAGGGTGCCAAGACTTCTGATCTTTTTAATTAGCTAGCAATTTCTTATTCAGACAAGTTTCAGTTCGTCATTAATACGTGATTTACCGCCAGCGTACTTTGAACAGAGGATCTGCAAATGTTCAAAACACAAAGTAATTCACTTCCACAACTCATGCTGAGCCAAAGAGGGTATTAATTATGAAATAATGTTGAGTATTAATTCCACAAACCCCCTGAGAAGCAGTTTGAACGTGTGTTTGAACCCACTGTTCATTACTGTTTCTGGTAATTGGTCTTAAAAAATGCTGCTGTTGCAAATAAATCCCATTGTGGAAACACAGAAATTACGAATTATGTATTTATGTTAAGCACCTCTGGTTGCTTCTGTTATTCTTAATCCAAAAATAAGAAGTTCTCTCACAGCAAACAGCCGTATTACATTTTTAATTTTGCCTTTTCAATGCAGTCACAGGGGCCGGGGTCCAATCAAAGTTTAATGTCTTCTTTTCTCACCAGTTTTTACGTAATCATTTAAGGCCCTGTCACACTGTCCCGAAATTGACACCCGATGGACACACGATAAAGGAAATGTTCAAATTCGGCTGTGATCGTAGCAACATCGGGCCATTCGTGAGGGCATCTTAAGCCATCGTATGACCGCCGGTGGAGTTTCTCAGGCTCCGGCATACGAATATGGAATTGTGAATTTCGCACGATGATGACCCCGAACCACACACGAAGGCAACATTTACATTACATTTAAGACATACAACTGCAACGAAAGTACCAAAAACAATTATGTTACAGTACTATGATACTATACTGATATCTTCAGACTTTGTTCTTTACTTTATCCGTCTTTATATGTAGAAAATATTACGTTTTCTCCGTAATGTTGTTTCCATAACAACAACAACTTCCTGTCAACTGTCCTTCAAAATAATATATTATATCCTTTTTTGTTTCACAGAACACAAATTGGGTTATTTACATAATATATTTACATGATTTTGTTGTGCAATAAAACAACCCGATGGACACACGATAAAGGAAATGTTCAAATTCGGCTGTGATCGTAGCAACATCGGGCCATTCGTGAGTGCATCTTAAGCCTTCGTATGACCGCCGGTGGAGTTTCTCAGGCTCCGGCAGCAACTTCGTGAGCGGTGGCAAAATCTTTGGCATGCCAAAAAATTGCCGAAGGACCTTGCGAAGGTTCATTTTCGTGTTGAATTCGTGTGTCAATTGTGCCCTTCGTAAGGCCATCGTGAGGGCATCTTGTTATCATCGGTGCCATCGGGCATTCGGCCCGATCAGAGTGAGGGCGAATGCACCGATGATAACACGAAGATGACACGATTTGACAAGATGCCCTCACGAGTGCCTTACGAAGTTGCCGCTCACGAAGTTGCTGCCGGAGCCTGAGAAACTCCACCGGCGGTCATACGATGGCTTAAGATGCCCTCACGAATGGCCCGATGTTGCTACGATCACAGCCGAATTTGAACATTTCCTTTATCGGGTGTCCATCGGGTGTCAATTTCGGGACAGTGTGACAGGGCCTTTAGGGATTACATTGGAGGATTAAGAGGATTTTTGGAGGATGGATCTGTGAGGTTATTAAAGTGATGATACCCCTCTCACAACACCAAGAGAATTAATCTGAGAATAAAAAGAGAATATGGTTTACATATTAAATAATGCCTGCGCACCTATTTGAGTGAGTCAGAGAGTCGGGAAATGATGAGGTGATTAGCTGTTATGACGCCAATAAGACAATCAACAGGGTAGGAAACAAATGGCTTCACTGTGTCTCTCTGAGCTGGTGACACACAAACACACACACACACACACACACACACACACACACACACACACACACACACACACACACACACACACTTGAATGCACAAGTAGCATCAGATAATGACTGAATTTAAAAGTTATAACATTTGGTTCCCCATAGTTTCCCCTCATAACAACTCTTACAGACGCTTGTGTAAACTAATTATGTTCATGGGCACTAAACCAACTATTACTTTCTTATAGTGTTGTCACAATGCCAACATTTTGGTTTCGATACCGATACCAAGTCAAGAATTGCGATTCCGATTCTTTTTCGATACTTTTCTTTAAAAAAGGGTAAACAGTCTTAAATGTAATTATTGTGCTTTATTTCACACCAGAACCATAACACAAACTTTTAAACAATGAGAACAATAAACAAAATAAATGACAATAATTCGTATTAAATTAAATTAAGCATCATGTAATACAAATAATATAAATAATTATTGACAAAATGTATATTGCAGATGTTAGCCACATTGGTAAGTTAGCTAAAAAGATAGCCATATTAGACAGTTATCATTGCCATTAATTGCCTCGTTTGTCACAAAATAAATTACACTGGTTTGATTTAGATTTGAGGGCATGGGCTTGAGCATGATGTAATTATGTTATCTATCACATTCGCTAACCTGTCTGGATGCCGGTCGGCGGGTGCTTAGCCACATTTGATGTGTTGACTCCCTTGGTTTGCATGGATCTAACACATTTCTCACAGACAGGCCTCGTGGTGTCCGTAGGCTTGCCCTCACGGCCCGTACACACAGCAGCTTTTGGCGATTTGTCCACCGCTTCCAGCGCGTCTCCGCCCATTGACTTTGAATGGGGATGACGTCACTTTCCCTCGCTTGTCGCCAAACTGCATTGTGGGGGGGCGAGGCGAAGATTTCCAGGATTTCCAGGATGTTCAGGATTCCAAAGTTGAACAATGTTCAACTTTTGAGGCTGAGCTGGAAGCGACAGCCAATCAGATCCGTTTATGCAAATCTGACAGTTCAAGCGCTAGCCAATCAAACCGCGTGCAAGCTGGGAGAGCCAGACCGCAGTTCATTCTATATTCCTAACAAAAATGGAGGAGAAGTTAGTTATTGCGGTAGCAAATCACCCGGTTCTTTATGACCAGTCCCTGTTTACTTACCGGGATACAAACCGGAGGAACCAGGCATGGAGGGAGGAGGCAGAGACAGTGGGTGAAACTGGTAGGTTTTCGCTTGTTTGGGGATTTTATATCCAGTTTACTTCGTTGCTAGTTTACTTCGTTGCTAGCAAGCATAGACAGTATCATTAGCCAGCATGGAATGTAGCATAAAATAGCACCATAAACATTAATCTCATAAATGTTCAAAATGTTCAAAGAAATAGTGGAGAAGAACCGGGGTTTTTTGCTTTGTATGTCGGGGGCGGGAGATTCATGTGATTGGTTGTTGGTCGCGAAATCCCCAAGCTTTCAGACACGCCCAGCTCCAAGATTTTCAAGATTTTTGAAAAGCTGCTGTGTGGACGTACCGTCAATGTCAGAGATATCGCTAAAATACTTCAAAATTCGCTTCTGGCGTCTTTTTTGTCAACAAGCCGAGGCGCAGCGGCAGTTGCACTCCCACTTGCAGCCGTGGTTCTCGTTTTCTCACATGCTCTGGCAGCTAGCGCGTGGCCGCGTGCACAAGAGAGGGGAGGGACTTAGAGCGTGCTTGAGAGGGGCGGGACTGCAGCACGGCTGCAGTGCAGGGAGTGGAAGCAGAGCGCTGAACACACACGGCTCTTATTAAAACGGCGCTTTCTCACCGGAGTACTTTTCCCCGTCATTCTTAAAGTACCGATACTAATGAAACGAATGAATCGTACAGTTTTTAACGGCAGGGTATCGCGGTACCTTTCAAGTATCGGTACACCGTGCAACACTACCTTCTTATCACAAAACCCATATGTATGACAAAAGTTTGCACATGGTCCCTTGAAACTTTGTGAGCCTTAGTTGACATATTAGTGTCTTGGCGCTATAAGAATAACGCAGGGGTGATTCTCGTATCTCCAGAGAGTCTCGATCGTGTTTTATGTTTTTTTCTTTGCATGTCATCAACCAGAAAAAGCCCAAACACACGTTGGTGATATTACTCGCTGATAAGCTTGTCCTCTTTTAATTCAAAGACATACAAATGTAATTTGCTCTAAAGGATAGTTTCCCTCCTGGGGATAGTTTTCAATCTGAAAGGCATCTTGGGAGCAGGACGTTTATTAAACTCCAGCAATTAACACATTACTATTTATACAAAGTGTTCTTTATCTAATATTTTCTTCCTGACATTTGCTTGTGAACTGAATGGTTTATCCTCTGGGGAGCGAGAACTGCTTTCAATACTACAAATACAAATCAGCCTCTTTAGTAACAACCGGTTCAAGTGAGGACGTCACTTTAATTGGCAGAGGGTCAGTATAGCATATGCCATGTATTATACACTTCACTAATAAGCAAACAATGGCCGAAGCAGCTTGAGCTGTCACACAGAGTTGAAATGAAAATGATCAGAGAGCCAACAAAACAACGGGGTGTTGATGGGAGCGCTAGCTTTAAAATAATTGGAGTAGAAAAGGTGGAGACCCATGGCCGACTTCCAAAAGACTGTTTGAAATAGATTTTGGCTTTGAATTAGACCTGGTAAAGTTCAGTGTACCTGATGGAGACCATTCTTGATTCGACAGCTGTGAGCCTGAATCACGGCTTTGTTTCTGGCGCCTCTTTGACACTAAATCATCCCAATCATTTCAGGAGTCAAAGTCTTACGTGTTATACTGTACAGAGCTTCAGGATTAACGCAACTATTTCCAGCTGCAGAGCCAAACGATGGCGGGATGGAGAAAATATAAATCAAGGATAAGTCAAAATTGGCTTGTTGAGTCTCGAGATCTGCACTGATATTACATTTCCTCCCAAAATAAAGATTGGAATGTCATTTTCTACACCACAATTAATGTTTCCTACCTCAGTGAAAGCAGCTGTAGAGGCAAGGCAAGGTAAGTTTATTTATATATAAGGCAATTCAAAGTGCTTTACAAAAAATGAAAGACATTAAGAAAAAGGCATTTAAAATCAGTCATTAAAAAGAAAAGCTAATAAAATAAACATTAAAAGAAAAAATACATGGATAAAAGTTTCAGTGCAGTCTAAGATATGAATAGTTCAATTAAAAGCAGCGAGAGGGGAGAAGTGTGGGGTGTTTCCTATAGTGGAAACTTTTCAACAAGTTATCTCAACCCCTAAAGGATAACTTCATCCTTGAGTTTATTGGGAAAAAGATCCAAAAGTGGAGTAACTACAGCTGTCATTTGAATAAATAAATATCTTCCTTTTAGATTTAGTGGAGCAAACGATGTATAGAAATACTCAAGTAAAGTTTTTATTTGCTCTTAAGTAGTTGAGGTCAATTCCTTCACTTTCAAAAGAGGGTCACACCGGGCTTCACGAAACAAAACCATCCCAAATAAAAACACACCACAGACTGAATGTGTGGACTCCGGGGATTTTCCGAGGGCTCAGATTTTAAAAGCTACAATGCTTCGCCGCACCGTGATGAAATTAATCTCATTTGTGTGTAAAAACTTTGTTGTGTTCGAACTGTAAGCTCCTTATTCAGATGCAGCAGAGTGATCCCTGCTGTCTGCCCCATCAGTTGATTCACTCACTTATATTCCCAACACTCAGGATGTATGTTGCTGCAGTGTTAAACAAAGTGTGTGTGTATGTAAACATCAACATGTTTACAAGATTCTTGTTGTCTTGTTTGTCTGCAGAGTGGGAGCCAGCTCTATAAGCGTGAACGCTGCCATGAACTGTGACTACAAGGCCTGTGAGCATATTTTACAGCTTGGAAATTAAGGTAAATTAAATTATTATCTTTTATACCAGTTTACCCCTGAGCCTGTTTTTCAGGTCTCAGGCTCGAAAATGACATTCCCAGAACAAATGACCATATCTTCCCTTCTAAAAGGGGAACATTAATAATATTGTTTCTCAAAGTAATGATAAACCTGTGAGTTGGATGTAGAAAAGTCAGAATCAATATAGATGTTTTTTATTTTAAAGAAAATTCAGATTGAACATGGTAAAAAACTGTAAATTATAGTGTCCGTCCAAAAATAATGTTTTACTTATAGTGAGTGAAAACTACCCTTGGATGATGGTAAGGTAGACTGAAAGCTTTAGGAATCCAAAGTACAACATATAATAAGTACCCTGTATCAAGATTGATGCAAAACAAGTGACATTTGACCTTTTTAGAGAGGTTTAGCAAAAAAAACTCCACCTCTGCTCTGAGGTGATTTGGGTGGAAATGGGGGTTTTACCGTTTCTCTGGAACCCATTGGTCGATTTTGGTGATTGACATCTCTTTCTGACCATTAGAGCCAATAGAATCGAAGGGGAATCTTCCCACTCACACACAGTCTTAAACAAAAAGGTGGGGGCCTCGCGTACCCAGTTTTGCACCAGAGTGAAGCTGTCTCTAGGTCTGACATCTCAAAACCGAAAAGCAGATTTATTGCTCATGGATTATCAGAAATCATTCAAAGAGACACAGACACATTGGATTAACCTATGGATTAACTTCAGCAGCGTTTTTATCGTTGTAATGCCATTGAAGACCACTTTTGACCAGCTACGACACAGGTGAGCCATGTTAGCGTTTTTAGCTACCTAGCGCCACATGTTTTGATGTCTGTTCTTGTTATTATCTCCGCGAGTTCGTATCATTGAGTGATAATGAGGGTACCCATCGATTCTGTGTCCCCTCACGATGTAAAACGATGGGTTGGATGTGCAGCAAAGATAAATAATAAGGTTTTGTGAGTGAATTTCGGTGCAGTCATCTGTTCACATTTTTCGCTCGTTGCTAATTCAGAGGCTCAGCGTTAGCATTGTGAGGTTTTTAAAAATGTTTTTTTAAATGATCAGTTAGATTAGTTTATTCCCGTTACATGGATATAAAACATTCATAGTTTATTAAATGAACATGCCCTCAGACACTGTTTCCTGCAAGATGTTGCGGCAGTGCCCCGGTACCGGGGTCTCTCGGGCTTAACAGGTTTTAATAGACTTTTTCCCCATTATATCAAGTACAAAAGTTGAGACAGACACCTAGCGAACATGATACAAGTTACATTAAAATACATGCATTATATACGTTACAATCTGACATGACAGGAACAAATGGGCTACTGACAAAAACAATTCATTTTAATAAGGGAGTCACATTTTTTAAATACAAAAAGTTACAAAAGATGTGTTTTCAAAAAATGTAAAAGGCTTTTACAAATACAAGCAACCCAGTTATATTGATACCATATTTTGTGAGTAAATATTTATTCACTTGAGGGTTTAGCGAAAAATGTGGGCTTATAAGATAATAACTTTTTTTTAAAACTATCTTTTCTTGTTATAATTATATCACATTTCGCCCATAGATTTGTATTATTTTACAATATATTTAGTTTTCTCAGTGACTTCTTGCAGTCGTTCACAAAGCTCATTTTCTCTCTGTTTATTCTCCTTGGCATTTTGTTCACCTTTGCACATTTTGTTCAATAACAAAGTGATTGAAGAGGGGGGATAAGGCTCTCTGAGCTAATGAGCTTCTAAAGGTCAGGTACATATTTGGGAGTTCTGATTTAGGACATTGTTTTCTTCAGAGGCCTTTACAACAACAGCAGCAAGAAGTCTTTTAATTTGTGTAACAAAATGAAACAAGCTTTTTGTTTTTGAAGTCATTGTCTATCCGCACCCTATTTTTAAATGAAAGTAAATCACACCAATTATTGTGCGTCCAGGAGCTTTGCAGAAAGGCAATACAAAAAAATGCTGTGTAGT
The DNA here is from genome assembly GCF_902827175.1 of Gymnodraco acuticeps. Lineage (NCBI taxonomy): Eukaryota > Metazoa > Chordata > Actinopteri > Perciformes > Bathydraconidae > Gymnodraco > Gymnodraco acuticeps. The sequence goes on from NW_022991810.1 coordinate 93,692, forward strand.
GGAAAACTGGAACGATGCGTGTTTGGTGTTTTTCCGTTGATGTATTATATTTCTACTGAATCCAAAAGCCAATTACGCAAAGGGGGAGGTGTGTGCGTGACAATAATGGAAAACAAATGAAACACACACCGTTCTGTAAATCTGTGATGAGTGGGCAATTTGTTTGAACCTAACAAGCAGGTTTGGCTGCGGTTTGTTTTCCCCTCCGTCACATTTCACTGCCGCCGATCACCTCTCTGTTTCTGGAGGGTTTTTGCTGTGTCGGCACGCCGCATGTCAGTGTTTCACATTCACACCTTTGGACTCAATCACACCTGCCAGCTGGTGTTCAAACACACACTGAGCCGCTGAAGGTTAAACCGTCCTGCTCAAAGGCAAAGACTTTAGTTGGAGACAGCCAGGAGGCATCCATTAATATTCTGTGTTAGATTTGTATTGCTGGTAAAGAGATAAAGCACCTGGAAAAGTCTTAGTTTCATTAGTCTTAATATCGTTGCTGTCATATCCCAATATTAACAATGTTCAGTTCAATTTAGCTTAACGGCCACGCGATAGCTACTAAAATGGGATCATTTTGTGCGTTTGTTGTCATAACTTGAGTAACAAACAACCTTGTTTCTGCATTCTTTAATTATAAAGTACAGGCTAAATATGCACATAAAGGGAAAAGCCGTATGATTAGCTCACACTAAAAGAATGCGGAATATTAATTGATAAAAATGACCAAACCGAAGGATCTCTTCGGCATTTCAAGTTAACGGGTTGATTGTCAGATAATCCCAAGAAACAAAAACACACACACACAACCTGCAGAACATATATTTTATTCCATATCCGACTATACATAAGAGCTAATTCCATTTCATGTTGATTGATTTATTTCGAACAAGTAAAATAAAAAATTACAAAACAAATGTTGCAGTTTATAGTCATGGTCACAAAAAGAAACAAAAAAATTACATTTACAACAACAACAACAACAGCATTAGCAACATAAACAGTGCCACATCTAGCGTTCGAAAAGGAGTGAGAAGAAGTATAATTTATTTAATCTCACCCCCTTGTCCCTAAATGATTTATTTATAATCTATAATCTGCAATAATTATCATTTTTATGCATTATTATTGATATTATTATTATTAATCTGCTTTACATGTTGATTGACATATATACATATACACACATACATACACTGATCTACATACAGTGGGGCAAACAAGTATTTAGTCAGCCACCAATTGTGCAAGTTCTCCCACTTAAAAAGATGAGAGATGCCTGTCATTTTCATCCTAGGTACACTTCAACTATGAGAGACAGAATGAGAAGAAAAAAAATCCAGAAAATCACATTGTCTGATTTTTAAAGAATTTATTTGCAAATTATGGTGGAAAATAAGTATTTGGTCAATAACAAAAGTTCATCTCAATACTTTGTTATATACCCTTTGTTGGCAATGACAGAGGTCAAACGTTTTCTGTACGTCTTCACAAGGTTTTCACACACTGTTGCTGGTATTTTGGCCCATTCCTCCATGCAGATCTCCTCTAGAGCAGTGATGTTTTGGGGCTGTCGCTGGGCAACACAGACTTTCAACTCCCTCCAAAGATTTTCTATGGGGTTGAGATCTGGAGACTGGCTAGGCCACTCCAGGACCTTGAAATGCTTCTTACGAAGCCACTCCTTCGTTGCCCGGGCGGTGTGTTTGGGATCATTGTCATGCTGAAAGACCCAGCCACGTTTCATCTTCAATGCCCTTGCTGATGGAAGGAGGTTGTCACTCAAAATCTCACGATACATGGCCCCATTCATTCTTTCCTTTACACCAGGGGTGCCCAACCAGTCGATCGCGATCGACCGGTCGATCGCGGGGAGATTCCCAGTCGATCGCGAGATGTGTCTAAAAATAGAAGAACAATATTCTGTTTTATCGTTAATGTCCTATAACATAATCTTCCCGTGCCAGAATAATGCACTTGAACGCATCAAAGCTTTGTGATTGGCCGGCTAGACCCCATGTGTCGGGGCGTGGCTGGTCGGCAGTGGGCAGGGCACTATTTCGCTGACGTTGTCCAACTTGTCCGTGTCAACAGGAGTGACAGTCCGCACACACACAAGACCGCAATTATGGCAGAAGCAAAAAAGCCCAAAATATATAATTTTCACTCCGAGTGGGAGGATGATTATTTTAGTATCTATTCCAATTCAAAGTCCATCTGTCTCATCTGCAATGCGAGCGTGGCTTTATCGAAGAAGGGTAATTTAGGAGCGGCATTTCAAAACAGTGCACAAACGCTACGAGACGGAATTCCCTCCTAATTCTGCCCTACGCTCCAAAAGGGGAGGGGCCTGAGAGCACAGCTAAATGCACAGCAGTCCATTTTCACCAAGCCCAACAACAAGAGCAAGGCTGCTACCATAGCATCTTATCGTGTCAGTCACGTTCTTGCGAAACACATGAAGTCTTTCAAAGACGGCGAAGTTGTGAAAGAAGCATTCCTGGAGGCTGCCGATGCGCTTTTTGGGGACAGTAAATATAACAGGAGCATTTCAACAGGTTTTTGATAAAAACTCAAGTTAGATACCGTTATTAATCAGCTGTAAGTTTTAGTTTGTTTGAACTTATTCATTATAATTATTGTACAAAATGGTATAAGAATGCAAACTTAAATAGATTATAGTCTATTATCAGTTCAGGTTAAGAAACTAGTGTTGCTTGCATCCTATTTTAAAGGCATTTATTTTTATAATCTACTAAAATGCAACAAAAAAGGGTTTGATTCTATTAATTGTGTCTTTTTTATTGCACTTTGGCAGCAGATTCCTGTGTAGCTTCAGATCTGAGTTGTCTTATTAGTAAGCCTCATTTATACTTTTGTAGCAACACTATTTTTATATAATGGCAAAGAAAGGGTTCAGAGTCTTTTCTTTTTTCCTGTGTCATATGTGGCAGCACTGTTCAATGTTTCTTGAAAACATTACCCACTGTAGTGACGTGTGAATAAACTCCAACTCTGTATCAACAACACTGTTCTGTAACTTCAGTTAAATACTTGTGTAGATTAGAAAGAGGTAAGATAAAGGATCTGCAGTATTTTATGAAGTATTCATCGTACAAAGGTCAGTTGTATACAAGTAGAAGTGTGTATTTACCTGGTAGGAGGCTGTCAGTAATGGCTACGCCTCTCTATTTGGACTGGTAGATCTCTGCAGACTGGCAACTTTAAAAGTAGCTCTTGGTTCAAAAAAGGTTGGGCACCCCTGCTTTACACGGATCAGTCGTCCTGGTCCCTTTGCAGAAAAACAGCCCCAAAGCATGATGTGTCCACCCCCATGTTTCACAGTAGGTGTTCTTTGGATGCAACTTAGCATTCTTTCTCCTCCAAACACGTCTAGTTGAGTTTTTACCAAAAAGTTCTATTTTGGTTTCATCTGACCATATGACATTCTCCCAATCCTCTTCTGGATCATCTAAATGCTCTCTAGCAAACTTCAGACGGGCCTGGACATGTACTGGCTTAAGCAGGGGGACACGTCTGGCACTGCAGGATTTGAGTCCCTGGCGGCGTAGTGTGTTACTGATGGTAGCCTTTGTTACTTTGGTCCCAGCTCTCTGCAGGTCATTGACTCGGTCCCCCCGTGTGGTTCTGGGATCTTTGCTCACCGTTCTTGTGATCATTTTGACCCCACGGGGTGAGATCTTGCGTGGAGCCCCAGATCGAGGGAGATTATCAGTGGTCTTGTATGTCTTCCATTTTCTAATAATTGCTCCCACAGTTGATTTCTTCACACCAAGCTGCTTACCTATTGCTGATTCAGTCTTCCCAGCCTGGTGCAGGTCTACCATTTTGTTTCTGGTGTCCTTTGACAGCTCTTTGGTCTTGGCCATAGTGGAGTTTGGAGTGTGACTGTTTGAGGTTGTGGACAGGTGTCTTTTATAATGATAACGAGTTCAAACAGGTGCCATTAATACAGTTAACGAGTGGAGGACAGAGGAGGCTCTTAAAGAAGAAGTTACAGGTCTGTGAGAGCCAGAAATCTTGTTTGTTTGTAGGTGACCAAATACTTATTTTACCGAGGAATTTACCAATTAATTCATTAAAAATCCTACAATATGATTTCCTGGATTCTTTACCCCCATTTTGTCTCTCATAGTTGAAGTGTACCTAGGATGAAGATTACAGGCCTCATCTTAAGTGGGAGAACTTGCACAATTGGTGGCTGACTAAATACTTTTTTGCCCCACTGTATATGCACACATACATATACTACATACTCACACATATACACATACACACATACACATAGTCAAACACCTGTACCTCAATAAAATAATTTCTCTGTATTCCCTCTTGAACTGGTTAATGTCTGGACATCATGTTGTGTCACATTTTAATCTTCTTCAACAAAAGAAATCTGCAACCTCTTGTTTGGTTTGTTCCCCTGATGTGACTGCAGTAACACGGTTGTGGGTCACATCTTGAATAACTTAACATTGTATTTATTCCCAACACAAGCTTTAAGACGTCCAGTTGTTTGAACAATGTGACAGAAGAACAAATCAAGTCTGCTCAGCCAAACACGCCTCCCAACATTATTGTTTGTTCTTTTATTTGCACAAAGAATTAGTTCAATTCGTATGCATTGCATGTTGAACAAGAAGCTGGGTTGCACATGTGGGTAAAGTCAGGATTTTGTTGTTTTTATTATTGCTATTATTACACAAAGTTGCTTAAATTCAGCGTACATGATGACATTTTTCTTCACATTATATTGAACATATATATTTTTAAAGCAAGAGACGACTGATAGGATGTCTTAGGTTTTGGCTTCATGAAATCTCCCTTACTAAATTATTTTAATCATTTAACAAGTAGTCCTTTTAACCAACTCCTTCTATTGTCAACGTCTGGTATAAAACATAAGGCAATTATGTTTAATAATAATATTAATTATTTGAAATCCTGTCATGTAACGTCAGCAAACAAACAGCTTGCTCATATTTCCAACCCCATCTGTCAGTAATGGCTTCCCTCAAAGGCACCTGAAGATGGTCAAAAAGCAGCTCAACAAAACTGGTTTAAATATTCTTTCAATTACATTTTGATTCCTTCTGTAGGTTTTGATTTCTCGCCTCTTGTTTGCAGAGATCAGTTCTCCTTGACGTCAGGATTCATTTTGTGATGTTCTCTGAGATGAAAGCTCTTTCTTGTGATTCGCTCTGATAAGACAGGTGCATACATTTCCAAAAATCGTCCCTGGAGGATCTTTAATTTGCTTTGTTTAAAATGAAACCCAAGTGTGTCTGAGAGGCAGAGGGGGGGAGATGAGATGCGATGTGAAGGGGATGCAGGTGCAGAGAGGCCTCACTCTGATGTCTAATTCTCTCTCTGGAACAAACACAGACGCTCCAATTGAAAAGCAGAGAGCATGCCAAGCTCCAGCGGCTCCAAAGCCCGGCAAACTTTGTGATGAATTTACAGCGCCCGACGGTTATAAAGCTGGGGCCATCGCTCGGTATCACAGTAGTGTATAAACTGTGGCAGCAGGCACAGAAACAAGTGTGTAAACAAGCCCAAACACAAAGGTGTAGGTAACAATGCCTGAGTGTAATTACACATGTAGAAAACGACATTTGGGGGATATTGTAATCCAAAGCATTGTGTTCCGCGTGGCAGGAATATCGGTATTGTGACACGAAGGCAACAGTTAAGTTAGCTTTTCACTACAAATGCTCATTAAGGGTTTAAAAAATAGTTCAAATGGGAATAAAATGCACTAAAAAGCACAGACTGAATACAGGAAAATGCTAGCTGTATTCAAGAGGCTTAATTGTCATGTGCACAGTCGCTAAAGTGTTGATATGGCAATGAGAAACTTAATGGACAATTTAAGTCCCAGGCTCCAACAATGCAACATGAATATATACTGTATAAGAAATCAAAAAAGTAAAACCAATTTAATTTAAATGTTATTCTGACAAAAAAATCGTAATCTTCCTTCAAAAAGATATTGGTTGGCCATCGGTTTTTCATTTAAATAGTTTTATTGAAAATAGTCATGCTATATTTAGTCTAAATTAAAAGATTCAGTGACTTGTGGATTTGTGACACCTTATATTAAAAAGTAGGCCTATATATCAACCCAGTCTCACGGCATTTCGTGTTCACCAACACGATTTTTAATCTATTGATTCGTGTTCACCAACACGATTTGCCCCTTTTTTTCGTGTTGCACAGCACGATTTTAAAAGCAATGTATTTCTACTGCCTGCAGCACGTCTTTTTGTCCGGTCGGGTCGTGGGAGACCGGAAGCTGTGTGGTTCTTACTCAATATCAAGCCACAATTATTGCTTTTATTTTAAATCGTATAATTTCGGACTTTTGTTGCTGTCTGTGAGGAAAATAAATGGGGCTCAGAGCCTCAGAATACGGAAATCTGTATTTTTAAATATTTTTTTCCTTCTAATTCGTTATTCTTTTCAAAATAACACACTGTTATTTACTCACCAATAACACACAATTATCCTTGCTTTTATTTATTGGTTTAATTCCATAATCTCGGGCTTTTTTGGCGTCCGTCAGGAACTGAATTTCAAAATAAAAATAACCGGAAACAGACGTTGGCCTACTGTCAACGTTTCTGAATTTAGGATGGCCGAAGACACTACACTACCCATAATCCCCAGCTATCGTTTAGGACTACAGTCCCCGTAAGGTTACGCAGAGCGTCAAACAGCTGTGTGAAATGGAACGAAACCACGCCAGACCATCCAAAACTGGAATCGAACGCCCCCCCAGAACTACACATGCTGGCTATTGTGTTTCGCAAAATGTTCTATGGGACGTCTCTACTGAACGTTTTCGTTTTTCCCACAATTATAAGTTGTATTAAACACATTGGTGTTATCAAATGTAAAACATATAATTAATAAATGGGTGAAAATCGCTTGTGTCCATAATGCGCAGCATTAATACCCACATGACAGCTCATTGTTACTTTGTAATTCTACTCCACTACAATTCAGAGGTTAACCTGGTATTTTTACTCCACTGCATTTATTTGAGTTACTTTGCAGATTCTGATTAATGATGTGAAATATAAACAACCCTTAAATCAGACTTTAGTTACACCTGAGTAAAATTCAGGTAAGGTGATTGTCAAGTGTCAACAATCAGGAGAGATATTTGATAGTTGGTGCTTGAGAAGACTAAACATGTATCTGCAATTGACATGAATGGAAACGAGTAATAAAGTATATTCATTACTCGTTATTCTCTACTAATAGTTAATTAAAGACTGTATATTATGGCTATTTTGCACATCCCTTTCTAGATTTTCAAAGGTTTATTGACATATCATATACACAACTACGGTGTAGTTATGCAATGAATGAAACACTTGGGTCACAGGTTCCTCAACAGTGCATTACAAGACATCTATCAATATGTGTGTACCTCCACCATTAAACTGTCATATTCTGCACATTTCTTATTCTATCTACTAGGGGTGTAACGGTTCACAAACATTTCGGTTCGGTACGTACCTCGGTTTTTTGGTCACGGTTCGGTTCGGTACGTTTTCGGTACAGCAGAATTTTTTTTCACAAAACATATATATATATATTTGTATTATTATTATTAAACTGTGAATAATGTATTCACTCAAATAAATACAAAATATAATAAAATAAACATTAAGGTGCAGCATTTCGATGAACTGAAATAATCTGTATTTGAACTTTACTGTACTAGTACTCACAAAACATAAACTATTAGTTTTGGGTTTTTAATTATTATTAAACTGTGAATATTCACTCAAATAAATACAAAATATAATAAAATGAACATTAAGGTGCAGCATTTCGATGAACTGAAATAATCTGTATTTGAACTGTAGCCTACTGTACTAGCACCTAAGCAGCCAGCTTGACATTAGGACTTGCTTGTCATTGTATTTTCATGTTTTTTTAAATAAAAATGAACTTGTCCACATTGCTTGCCGAAAGGGCAGATCTGCTGGCACTAACAATGTCTCCTGATGTGGAGAAAACCCTCTTGCTAGGGACAGAGGTAGCCGATACAGCCAGGCATAGGCGGCGCGTGAGGCTCAGGTTTGGGAAGGCTAAATCACTTTTTTTTTACCTGACGCTGCCCGCCTCCGGCGTCTATAGAAAAGAGATCAACTCAGTGAAAGCACCGCCTGCTGACCGATCAGAGCTCAGTGTGCGGAGTTTAAATCTATCAAGTCATATTACAGGATAAAGGAAATACAGTTTAAACTGCCGTATGCAGAGAAGACGCCGACGTGTCGCACTTTATCATTCATATCACACTGATATCACATCATCAATCAGATCATCGATCTCACATCGATATCACAATATTTCCTTATCTGAGTCAGCTGAGCCGTATCTGGCCGTGCAACACTTAGTTACATTGTCACAGACTGTATGCAGATGTATTATTTTAAGCAACACATTAAGTTGACGAAACACTCAACTCAAATGTAATTAAAGTCAGATCCCCTCGTGTTTTAGATGGGGCAGTATCATAAAACTGTTGTACGCTTTCAAACACTCTGTAGTTTATTTATTTTTTAACGAGTTGTTCTGTATTCACCTTGCAGCAACTCTGTGGCTTGTATCCTGGATTATATGTTTAAGTCATGGATGTCTAAAGTTCATATTTGTCTAATATTAGTTTACTTTTCATTAATGAAGTATGACGCTGCGCTGTCGGTACACTTGTCTCTGTTTGTGATTGGTCAAATGTTGCTAACCCCGCCCCTTTAACGTGAACGCGTTCTCAGCTGGAGAGAGAAACCCTGGCTTGATTTACCGAGTTGATAACTAGCGTTGTAGGACCGCTTAGCGAGATCTCGTTTGTTAGGGTTAGTTAAGATTACTCAAACATATCCAGGGTCTGTTGAACTGGCTTCGTAGCACAGGGCACAGGTGGCTAGCAGCGCTAATGTCAAAGACACAAACATTATACATTATATTTTTATTTTACCAGGATGCAGTGACACAAATATTTGGGAAGGCTTAGCCTTCCCAAGCCTACAGCACCCGCCGCCCCTGCAGCCAGGTAGCGCTTTGCTAACATGGCAACATAATGATATTTGGTGTTTCTAATAGCTTTGGCTCGGTCTGATCTCTCTGCGAGTGGTGGAGGCTTAAATGCTAGTGGGAGTTGGGTTTGCACTTCAGTCTTTTTTCTTTTGGTACCGGTGATATTCACGTTCGGGTGATGCCTTTTCAAGAGTGTGCAAGTTTGATGTATTGCCAGCCGCGTAACCAATTTTAGTTGAACAATGCCGACAAACAGCTTTGGTTCGGTCCACCTGTCTTTGTCCGTCATCCTTGTACGTAACTGCGAAACCAAAATGTTCCCAAACCGGAGACTTCAATGAAGATGGAGGATTTTCGAGCTCAACTTTATCTGCGTTCGCCATTAATTTTTGACAGTTCCTCAAATTACTGACTACATTTGAACGCATCCCTCTGACCAGCTCTGATAGTATGCCTCTCATCCAATGAAATGACTTGCTCGCTCTATGACGCGTTGAACCCAATGTGAGAAAATTACTCTGAATGCTGCGACGCAGCACCTGAGATTACTTCCAAAAAGTTATTCACGTTCTCAATTTTTTACGTTTAACGTTATATTCGTTCGGTACACTTCGGTACACACCTGTACCGAACCGAAGGGCCCGTACCGAATAATTTCGGTACGGGTACGTGTACCGTTACACCCCTACTATCTACATACATAAGAGTATAATTCATATGTATAATATCAGTTAAAAATAAGTGCTTCAACATAGTTAACATTGCAGGAAAGCAATATATTAGACGTTAAGTACTTTGTCAGGCTTAATATTTATCTGTAGATAGATACCCCCAAAGTTTTTTTCTTATTTAAAAGAAGACCTTAATCTGTTATTTAAGGTTTAAATAAAGGTTAATTTGTTTTTCTTTTTTGCACCTCCTCCTATTAATATCTTTGTACATTCTGCACTAAACTGTTTTATTGTAGAGATCACTTATAGTATGTTCTTGATTTTTTATATTCTATATTTATACTTTCCCCCTATGAAAGTATGTACTCTTAATATTTTTTTAATCAAATATAACAATAATTCAATAACGTGCTTTAACCACTAGGAGGTGCACACAAGGTACACACAGCCATAATAACTTTGTATTATTAGTGTAGGACACTTATGTTTTCGTACAACATCTGAAGATGTGTAGTTTTATGCATGCTTTCACATAATTTTACAGCATATTGCTATACTATTTCAGACTCAGTATTTACATTCTTACATTCAAAGAAAATCAGTAATATCTTTAAAGACTACAGTCCTTTTATATCAGCTGTGCACCGTTATGGTTTAAATATAACCTATCTGTGAATTAGATCAAATGTAAAAGTCAGCCGAATTAGTGTTGATACTGCAAGGAGACGTATTGTGTGAAGAGAAATTGAAGATGTTGTTTAATTGTTGAATATATTTATGATCCACGTCAAGTATTCAGTTTCGGCGGCATTTTCTCAGTTTTTCCAAAGGTCTTCTCATCAGGGCTCTATAAATAAAGAACTACGGCAGATCTGTAATATACAATGCAGCCGAACCGTGTATTACAATGCCGTTATGTGATGACTTTCAAAGAGAAAAGCAAGAGCGCTCAGAATTAAGTATTATTTTATTCTTTTAAAATGTTTTACGGATTTCATATCATATAAACAACAAATCCCAGCATGCATTGCGGCTAAAACATCCAATAAGCGAGCTTAAAACCATAGCTGAGGATCTTGGGTAATCGCTCGAAATTCCTACGTCTGTTTCCGGTTATTTTTATTTTGAAATTCAGTTCCTGACGGACGCCAAAAAAGCCCGAGATTATGGAATTAAACCAATAAATAAAAGTAAGGATAATTGTGTGTTATTGGTGAGTAAATAACAGTGTGTTATTTTGAAAAGAATAACAAATTAGAAGGAAAAAAAGATCCTATCCTGAGGCTCTGAGCCCCATTCATTTTCCTCACAGACGGCAACAAAAGTCAGAAATTATACGATTTAAAATAAAAGCAATAACTGTGGCTTGATATTGAGTAAGAACATGTTTTTATGAACCACACAGCTTCCGGTCTCCCACGACCCGACCGGAGAAAAAGACGTGCTGCAGGCAGTAGCAATACATTGCTTTTAAAATCGTGCTGTGCAACACGAAAAAAAGGGGCAAATCGTGTTGGTGAACACGAATCAATAGATTAAAAATCGTGTTGGTGAACACGAAATGCCGTGAGACTGGGTTGTATATATATGCTTTTCTTTAATCTCTTTGTTTATTCAGAACAATTTTCGAGCACAAAACCGAGAAACCGATTAAAAAAATCCACAAAGAAAATGATTATTAGCACATTGTTCTCAAAGTTAATCCATATTCACTTCATTATCTGATGATGGTCTCCAGTGACCGGTTTTATAATTATCTGTGGCGGCAGAAGTTCTGACACCGTGGGAAACACATTTTGTATTTGTCACATCGCGGTAGTGCTGCGTACCTGGACTCATATTCAGGTTCAGGTCCGGACTCAAGTCCAGAGGTTCAGGTTCAGGTCCGGACTCAAGTCCAGAGGTTCAGGTTCAGGTCCGGACTTATAAGTCCGGACCTGAACCCATGGCTTGTGTCAAGTTGTGTGAGTAACTAAAGTGAACTTATTGTGAGCTAATTATCAATTGAAAATAAACTCATAATCAACTCAAATTCAAACTTGTCAGGTTTATTGTGCTCCCTTCCAACTTGTGTCTACATTTCTCTCTACGCATTACACTGTTACACACCTACTATACAGTATACACTGTAGTGACTGTACAGTCAGAGTGTACTGTACTGTCTGTACACCAGTGTTGTAGTCAAGTCACCAATTCACGAGTCCAAGTCACTCTTGAGTCCCCACTCTTCGAGTCCGAGTCCAAGTCCGAGTCACCTGGGGAGAGTCGTAGTCGAGTCCGAGTCCAAGTCCGAGTCACCCAAGGAGTGTCCGAGTCCGAGTCGAGTCCGAGTCACCATTACCTGTGTTCGAGTCCGAGTCCAAGTCCGAGTCACTCAAGAAGAGTCCAAGTCAAGTCCGAGTCACAAGTCTTCATGTATTAATCTTAGTGGATATATGTTGAAATGTAGCTGTAGCTCCTCTACATTGCTTTTAATAATATCACAATGTCCAACAACCAATAAGTGAACGTTTAAATGATATCAATAAAGATTAAGCCCCAGAAAGCACATTGCTACTTAGCATGCACAATGACGACATTCTGCATGTTAAGTAGCCATGTGCTTTCATGTTATCGGCTGAATCTTTACTTATTGATTTGATCACATTACTCTGATGATAGTGTTCAATACAGCCTACCTATATATATATATATATGAACTCCATCCTTAGAGTAATGTGTTATGGAGCCTCCGTGACGGAGATCATTTTCAGTCTCTAATTTTCACGTTCATTGTAGGCTAGGGCTAGGCTACTCATCATCTGCAGTATCACCAAGGACATACATGTATAGCTTTTTAACAGTATCTATCTAGACAATAAAACTGCACTTGGTCCCTAGGATGTGATATCAACCCCTACCTCCATCTAACCCGACATCTTAAAACCTTTGTGGAGTCAATTTAGTGGCTAACGTTAACGTGGGTTAGCAAGCTAACAATAGCATTTCTACTTACTTTTCTGGGTGCCGCCGTGAAAGGTGTCGATTGAAATTCGACGTTGTCCCAGTCTTCTCTTCTATCTTCTGTCCACATAATGTGCATTTTGCGCTGCTCTTTCAATATGGAAACGAAATCTTTAAAAGCATACAGCACGATGCGGGGTGTGTCTCTGGACATCTTTAGACTGGTATAGCAGCGGGGGCGCGCCCAGTACGTTAACTCGCCTCGCAGGTGCACACGCCAAGACACAGAGAACATCAGACTCCAGAGAATACTTGCTCGAGTCCGAGTCCAAGTCCAAGTCATCCAAGGAGTGTCCGAGCCGACTCCGAGTACGAGTCATCATTACCTGTGTTCGAGTCCAAGTCCAAGTCCAAGTCATCGTGCGTGAAAATTCACGAGTCCGAGTCCGAGTCGCGTCAATCAGTGCGCGAGTCCGAGTCAAGTCACGAGTCCCAAAAATCGGCACTCGAGTCCGACTCGAGTCCGAGTCCAGGACTCGAGTGCTCCATCTCTGCTGTACACCATGTCTTTTCTACAACTCTTCATGTGTACATTATACAGTACATTGTAGTGCCGAGAGATAGGGAGTCGGAGGCGGTGCAATGGAGGTACAAAGCTTGCTTTAATGAGCAGGAGAAATGTAGATGTTGTTGGGTCGCAGCCCGGGACGACAAGAGAAAGAGCCAGGAGGGCACACAACATATATAGATAACAACACATATATGTCCGTGTGGAAACAATAGCCCCAACTGTAGTTCCATGTATGAATTATGTCCCAGTGTATTAATAGGTGGTCACCACACAAGCCCCCCCAGAATTCAAACATGGCAAAAAAATCCTCGAGTCCGTGGAGGAAGCACCACAGGGGCCGAGGAGGGTGGGGCCGCAGGTGAGGACCGGGCCATGGAACGGGCCACGAAAGGGGGCCGCAGGAGAGGGCAGGGGCCCTAACGAGGGCGAGGGCACCCACACCGGGGGCGGGCCGTCGTAAGGGGGCCGCAGTAGGTGTCGCGGAGAACCCAGCAGGAAAGAGCGCAACCCGGCCGCAGGCAGACGCACAACGGCGGCGGGCACGAAGTCCTCGGCAGGCGTCGAGGTATCCCCGGAAGAGAGGAGCAGTCCCCCCGGGAGGAAGGAGCGCAACCCGGCCGCAGGCAGACGTGCAACGGCGGCGGGCACGAAGTCCTCGGCAGGCGTCGAGGCATCCCCGGGAAGCAGGAGAGCAACCCGGCCGCAGGCAGACGTGCCGCGGCGGCGGGCATGAAGTCCTCAGCAGATGTCGAGGTATCCCCGGGAAGCAGGAGAGAAACCCGGCCGCAGGCAGACGTGCTGCGGCGGCGGGCATGAAGTCCTCAGCAGGCGCGGAGGCATCCCCGGGAAGCAGGAGAGGCCAGACAGGGTCCCGGAGCGCGCCACCCATGGGCCGATGGAGCATGGGCGACGTCCGGAACTGTCGAGGCGAGAGGGGGTCCAGGAGTGCGCCACCCAGGCGCCGATGAACGTGAGTGGCGTCTGGATATCCCCGGAAGGCAGGAGAGGCCAGACAGGCTCCGGAGCGCGCCACCCACGGGCCGATGGCAGCATGGGCGACGTCCAAAACCGTCGAGGCGAGACGGGGTCCAGGAGTGCACCACCCAGGCGTCGATGGAAACGTGAGTGGCGTCTGGAACCGCCGTGGAGGTGGTGAAAAAGGTGAGAGTGTCCACATGAGGTCAACCGGCTGGTCGAACCTCCTCTCCGGCACCAGAAAGAAAACAAAAACTCAAAAGGGTAGATAGCCGTTAGCTGGCAGCCATCGGTAGCTGCTAGCCGTAGTTAGCCAACGTGGTTAGCTGCTAGTTGTCGTTAGCTAGCGCAGCTGGGACGTGCAGCCGCACGCCCCGAAGAAACTCCACGAGGCAGCAATCGGGTTCATCCCTACCCAGCAGGTCGTGCATCGTCCCCTCTGTAGTCGGAAGGCAGATGCGGGAATGACGAGCAACATCCCCAGCCATTCGGCGAGGCGCGCACCGAGCCTCAGTCCGCGTGCCTGTAGCAGCCACGGTCGACTCCAAAAAATCCCCAGCATTTCGAGAAAGAAACCTGAGTTTCCTTTGCCGTGTTCGGGTCCGTCTCGGAAACTTCCCAAGACGCTGTCAGGGTCACCAGTGTAGTGCCGAGAGATAGGGAGTCGGAGGCGGTGCAATGGAGGTACAAAGCTTGCTTTAATGAGCAGCAGAAATGTAGATGTTGTTGGGTCGCAGCCCGGGACGACAAGAGAAAGAGCCAGGAGGGCACACAACATATATAGATAACAACACATATATGTCCGTGTGGAAACAATAGCCCCAACTGTAGTTCCATGTATGAATTATGTCCCAGTGTATTAATAGGTGGTCACCACAACATACTACATACATAGTGATGTACATACATACATACAATTTTGATACAAATGTCATACATAGTTAACTTAAGCATCTATCATCTATGTCACTCGGACAGTGAGGAGACTGTGGGCTGTCAAGACTCAAGACACTATGTCTAAGCCAATCACATCGCTAGCTTCCCTTGACGTCACACAGATCTCGCTCGCAGTTGCGATATTTTGCGAGACTTTGTGAGTTCAGTAATGGCCGCCATATCAGAAGCCGACACGATGTTTTTCGTCTTTTCTCAGCGCAAATTTCTCGATCTATGGAAGGTTTTAGATGGTTTAGAACAAAAAGGAGAATATACGTAAGCGCTAGTATTTTTGAGAGTCCAAGTACCGGTTCCCGACGTTCCGGTTTTAACCGGACTTGAACCGAAACTTTTTACAAGTCCAGTACCGGTTCGGCGTACCGGTACGCAGCACTAGCGGTTTAATTAACTGCTGTGGATGCTCACAGAGTCAGGTGCAGAGGTTAAAGAAACTGAAGGTGCAGTCTTCCTGTGACTGTCATCATGTTCATATAGTACACACCAGAGATGGAGTACTCGAGGCCTCTATCCTGGCGTGTGCACCTGTGAAGCGAGTTCACGGACTGAGCCCCGCTATTCCAGTCTAGAGATGTCTAGAGACACACCCCGCATCTGCTGTATGCTTTCACACATTCTGCTTCCACATTGGGAAAGAGCAGCGCAAAATTTTAAATATAGTTTATTTATATATAATAATAATAATATCAGTAATAAGCTTTATATTTGTATAGCACCTATTACAAGAATTGTAGCCAAACTCGCTTCACAGCAGTTCAATAGACAGATTAGTATAACATGACAGGATGAAAGCAATGTAGAGGAGCAGCTACATTTCAAAACATATATCCACGAAGGTTAATACATGAAGACTTGTGACTCGGACTCGAACACAGGTAATGATGACTCGGACTCGACTCGGACACTCCTTGGGTGACTCGGACTTGGACTCGGACTCGACTACGACTCTCCCTTGGTGACTCGGATTTGGACTCGGACTCGAAGAGTGGTGACTCGAGAGTGACTTGGACTCGTGAATTGGTGACTTGACTACAACACTGGTACACACACACACACACACCAATACACACTGTTGCACTCTTTCCACAGATTTAACCCACTTGATACTGAATTAAAACAACATGACGAACGAACGAAAGACACTCAAATATCAAATCCAGTGTAAATTGTTATAATGGAGTCATTATAGCAGCTTTAATAATAAATGGTTTATTAACAATAGGTCAAGGCCTTGGTTTCATTCCCAAACAGACGCTTACACGACCAGATGCTGTATCACGCGTGAAGTAGCGTTAATCTCTCAGCAGAAAAGCTCTGCTGTACTCAACCTGCAGAGCACCAGACAGCAAAAAGGCAAAGTTAGCGGGTCGCTGGCTCAAGAATTGGACAAATTTAACAGCAAAAGATGGAGACCAAAACAGAGCTATAAAAGGGCAATGAATACTAGGCTAGCATCGATGCTAACGTTGCTTCACGTTTGTTTTTTTAGACAAAAGAACATTTAAGCATGATTGCATCATTATTTTTCCAGGGCCATATTCCCCTAAACAGGTCCAATAAAGATACAGATTCACATTTTTTAAGTGTATAATTTGAATTGAGGTATTTCAAGCAACATTTAAGGTGTTTTCTTTAGGATGAAATGTTCCTGCTGATAACCAGGCTTTTCAGATGGCTTATGATAGCAAAAGTGGCATGTACTGTAATGAAGAAAGCTCCCCTGCTGCTGGTATTCCCTACAGGCAAACAAGCCTCAAGGAAACGGGTTGCAGAGGCACACACAGAGGCATGCACACGTTAACACACACACACACACACACACACACACACACACACACACACACACACACACACACACACACACACACACACACACACACACACACACACACACACACACACACACACATACAGGGTTATAAAGCAGTTGTATACCACCCTGAGCAGTTTAAGTCTGCAGGTGAGTAAATGCAGCTCTAAAGTCACTGGAGTGATGCCTGACCCACTTGGCTCTATTTTAACGCCTGTAGACATATTGTGTGTGTGTGTGTGTGTGTGTGTGTGTGTGTGTGTGTGTGTGTGTGTGTGTTTGTGTGTGTGTGTGTGTGTGTGTGTGTGTGTATGTGTGTGTGTGTGTGTGTGTGTGTGTGTGTGTGTGTGTGTGTGTGTGTGTGTGTGTGTGTGTGTGTGTGTTAGTGGCACAGTAATGGAAACAAATACAAATCCACCAAACTGAGTCCCCCTACTCCTGCCTGAGGGAATTAAGGTGCATTTCAGCTCTGATGAGGGAATTTACTTTGTTAATCGCTTAAAATAGTAATATGTCATCGTACGTTGTGGTTCAAATGTACAGTAAGGCTACAGTTAAAGCTGTTTTTGACTCGAAGATGGAGAAAAAGTTGACAGTGATGAGATAATGGAGGTCCAGTGTGTGCTCAGATTACATTTGAGTGAGATTTATTTGACTAAGAGCACATTTTAGTGTTTTTATCGTCTTTTCCATTTGATTCCTAGTTTGATAAGGAAAATATTGATTTGCAAACTCATTAGACAACAAAACACTATTAAAGCATCATCATACAACACTTTAATAGTTAAGTAAGTTAGTGTAAGTACTGCATCATGAAGTAAACACTTAAAATGTATTAGTGGAAGTAGCAAAATATTGTTGCGATTATATAACTTAAGTGTAGGTTAGTATTTGTTTTAGAACAAAATGCTTTGTAAAATATTTAAACTATGATTAGAATTTGTTGCTTTTTTTCCAAATGTCCTGTTGTAGTTTTAATCCTATAAACTTTTATTTTACGACATTCATTTTTGTATTGGGACCAACGATCCCATAATGTATAAATGCTCCTGTCTCCAAGCCAACCAATCAGAATACTGCAAAGACTCCACCAGCAAGTTCACCGACTGCTGCTGCTAGTTTCCCTCAAACTTTTTGCCACATTAACCTTTCATGTTTCGTCTCCCTCCTGCCTATAACTGTCTTCACTTTCCTCTCTTGAAGTTCCACATGCATGCGACTAGTTTTGCATATAACTAATCTTGTTTTGCTTCAATTTCAAAGCATGTGAGCAGCGCAGATGGGTGAGGAGAGCTGGTACACTGCAGGTTAACAACACACCAGGCTTTGCACCATCTGGAATGCTTACAGTCATACAGATGGACACTCATTATCACCAAGACTTTTGTATACCCTAGTGTACCCATAGCATTCATTACAGTCATCTTGCTCACACAGCAAAATGGTACAATTGGTTTTAATGCATTAAAGTGTGATTTGACAGCAAAGGACACAGGATGCATACTTTTTAATGCAAATGTAGCTGGAGGTTTCAATCAATCAATCAATCAATCAATGTTTATTTATATAGCCCAATATCACAAATGTTACATTTGTCTCAGTGGTCTTCACAGTGTGTACAGAATATCAGTATGACAATACGACCCTCTCTGTCCTTAGACCCTCACATCGTACAAGGAAAAACTTCCGGATAAAACCCACAGTTTAAAGGGAAAAATGGGAGAAACCTCAGGGAGAGCAACAGAGGAGGGATCCCTCTCCCAGGACGGACAGACGTGCAATAGATGCCGTGTGTAAAGTGAAAAGATAATATATTTGCAACATAGGTAGTCCAAATGTTTGGAAATGCATGTGTGTATAATAGGAAGATGAATCCACAAGGATATCCATCCAGGACCTATGATCCAGGACCATAGCCACGACTCAAGATCCAGGGCTCGCGATCCAGGACAGAGGAGCGCAGGATCATCCATGACTCCGGATCCCGGCGTATATAGACACCAAAAAGAAAGACATTTGGGGAAGCTGGGTTAATCGGAACATGAGAGTACACAGGTATAGACAGAGAGAAGGAAGAAGTAAGATGTCCCCCGACAAACTAAGCCTATATCAGCAAAACTAGGGGCTGAATCTAATCAGCCCTAACTATAAGCTTTATCAAAAAGGAAGGTCTTAAGCGCACTCTTAAAAACGCATAGGGTGTCTGCCGCCCGAACACAAACTGGAAGCTGATTCCACAAATATGGAGCTTGATAAGAAAAGGCTCTGGCTCCCATTGTACTTTTAGAGACTCTAGCAGGCCCGGACTGGCCATCGGGAGGACCGGGAGGTTTCCCGATGGCCTGGCCCGTTAAGTGCATGGTTAAGTGGCCTGCTGGCCTGAGGATTTTTTTTTTTATTATGTATGTATTGTGAACGCAACGCTGCGCAAATGTGGGTCTGACTCTGCCTCACAGAGGGTGATTGGCTGTCTACATGATGTGGCCTGCCGACATGGCCACTTTCATACAGATCATATACTAATGTTCCTCAATTGGTCTGTGTGTCATTCAAGCTCGGGAGGGTGTGTATGTGTCGCGCGAGCGAGCGAGAAAGAAAGCGCATGCATTGTTGTTGTTAGCATCTGGTGCTAGCTAGCTGCGCTAACGGATATAATGAGCTGTCAACAAGGTGGAGGAGAGTCCTCTCCAGTCAGACTGAGAGACTGATAACCTCAGCTCAGGTGAGGTAAAGGACTCTCTGAGTGTTTAGATAGTTAACTTAGTCTAAGTTATCTCAGTGGGTCTCAAACGGTTTGGTCACCATTTATGTAAACACATATTTCCACACATATTTGAAGGGGGAGTGATTAGTAAAATATGCATGAATAATAATAAAAATGTTAACTAGGTGAAAAAAGGTAAGATAGACTTTTAAAACTTGTTGAGAGCTAAAACTAGTCTTTGCTGCTGCCTCAAAGAGGAGCAGGGGGAGAGGAGGGAGACAGGAGAGAGGGGGGAGACAGGAGAGGCTGGTTCAGGAGCACAGACACACTCACAACTATAAATGAACCAAAAACAAATAAATAAACAAGTGTCAATGTTTTTTCACATTGGATATGGTGTTATTGGTTATGGCCATGATTTTATGATTTTATGATTATTTAAACGTATACAGTTCTGTTTCATATGGGTGTAGTCTCTTTATTTCCCCTCAAAGTGCACCAGATTGATGCATTTAAGTCCAACATGTAAATACAAATCTTACCGGGGGGGCATGTCCCCGGACCCCCCTAGAGGATTTGAGGTCCACCTCCACTTAAAATATGTTCACATGGATAGGTTCCTAAATAGATTTGCAAATTTTTTTTAAATAGTAACCCATGTCCATATGTTTATTCTGGGGTAGTAGATTTAAAGTTTAGGGCTATCACTACGGGCAGTGTTGTGGAATATTTTCCAAGGCCCATAACTTTGACCCAGTGTATCAGTTCAAACTGTCCTGACTGAGCACAGGCACCTGTAACCTTGGCTGCTGTGCTCTCAGTGTTTTGTCTCCCTGTTCCTGCCTGTTGGCGTCAGCTGATAGAGGTGTTATCATTCTATCTTGTTATGCAGCATGTTGATGATGCTCTCTGAACTAGCTAAATACATGGGTCTGGGGTAGAGTTCTTCAGAATTGACGTGGCAACTCTACCGTGAAGTCAGAACCTCTGACTCTTGGACTTGTGATGTGAATCCTCCGGCCGTTAACTCCAAATAAACCATCATGTGTTTGACATCAAAGCTACTGCTCTTCCCGTGTCTCCTTCCTGAGTCGGTGACTCCCAGTGCATAGCTACACAGAAGTTTCCTCTACAGGCAGCAACGCTGTAAATATTGACAAATAAATCCAGGAAAATGGCACAAAAGAAAACTGGTAGTGGCCTGGCTGGGTGTATAATTCCCGGCCTGACTTATTGTCCCAGTCTGGCCCTGGACTCTAAGAACAACCAACAACCCTGCATTATTGGAACGCAATGGGCCTAGTAGGACAGTAGGGTATAATGAGTTAAGGTAAGATGGCGCCTGCCCATTAAGGGCTTTGTAGGCGAGAAGAAGAATTTTAAATTCTATCCTGTGTTCTATAGGGAGCCAGTGTAAGGCAGCCAGAACAGGAGTAATGTGGTCCCTTTTCCTAACTCTGGTTAGTACACGAGCTGCAGCATTTTGAATCAGCTAAAGCGACTTGACTGACTTCTTGGTACACCCTGATAATAAGGAGTTACAATAATCCAGCCTTGAAGTAACAAATGCATGGACTAGTTTCTCTGCATCGTTTTGAGGCAAGATATGCCTGATTTTTGCAATGTTACGTAGATGGAAGTAGGCGGTCCTTGAAATTGATTTTATGTGGGCGTTAAAGGATAAATCCTGATCAAATATAACACCAAGATTCCTTGGTTTCCACTTCTACATGCTAAATACTTGTGTGCACACTTTAGTAAATGAGAACTGGCACTTTGGACACGTGCGGCTGCCTCGGTGCCAGCATGTGTGCTTAGTAAGCAGCTCTTAGTGTTTGGGGAATCAAAGTTAATGAAGTGTCTGAAAGTGTCGTCTGATTTCATTCCAAGTGCAGGAAGCCAGAATTTCTACATGATGCATCCCTGAGTGCGCCTAAAGCAAATCAATAGCAATGAAAGAGAATGCCTGTACATATTTTTCCTCTGATAATCTGTAATTTTCAGTAAATGTCTGTGATTTTTCTCTCTCAAAACATCAACCTACTTACAAATATTGCATTCGGTAGGCACTTTTGTCCAAAGAAATGCACTTTTTACCTCGTTTTGGATGGAATTTGGGATCAGCGTCTTGCTTTAGATACCCTTTGACATGTTGAGAGGATCAGCCTGGGTTAAACCGCCAACCTTTAAGATTTACGTGACATTAATGCAGCTTCCCACTAAGTCGAAAACTTCAGCTATGTTAATTAATCTGCCAATCAAATATAGCAAAATAGAAACCATATAGTCAGAAAAGTGTTGTGAACCGAGACACAGGACGCAGGACCCAAAAGCAGGACTTGGAGACAGTTGTCCAAAAATAGAATGTTCTTTAATAACAAAAAATAGAAAGTAGTTAAACAGCCAAAACTAAGTTGTACAGCAACACAAAAACTCACTTGGCAAAAGGTCTAAATCTCAAGGTACGTATCAGGAGTCAAAAGGCCTAGGTGCTCACGACATGAAACATAACGAACTGACAAAGGAACACCTATATATAGGTGAGGGGGATGGGCACAGGTGAAAACAATCAGGGCAGGGCCAAGCAATCTCACGGGCGGGAAACACACAAAGGCAGGAAGTGTGGGATCTGGAATGACAGGAAAGATTACTTTCAAAATAAAAACAGGAAGTGACAAGATCAAAACTAGAGTAAAAACATAACTAAACCTAACATATCTGTCGAGTCACAACACAAATATGTTAATGATGACGAAATGCTGAATAATGCATAAAGGAACTCCTTCTTCTCTGATTTTACTTCAGGGCTCCTTTGCTTTGTCTGTTCAATCTGTCGTCCAGTTCCTTTGGGGTTCAATGCCAGCAGGAACAACTTTGATAAAGGCATTTCCCCCTTAAATCTTTGACTGTATAAAACATTTTGAAGTGAGGATGACCGGAGGGGAAAGTTTCGGAAGCTGAAGACGGTAATTTTGTTGCATTTAGTACGATTTCTGGTATTGTCTTAAAGCGCACAACCCTACAAACCCATCTTTTCAAGGTGAAACAGAAACCCACAATGCATCGTCATCATCATCATCATCATCATCAGACGGCAGAGATATCAATTTTCTTCAGCCACGCCGAGCATCTGCAAGCCTCAAAAAGGTTAATGTGATTTAGCGCGGCCATATTCATTACAGAGTGGCATTATGAGAGATTCATAACGATTTGCTCCAATGTATCTGCAGTTACTTCATTATAATGGGGTTGATAAGAATGGGAAGACAGGGAAATTAGATAAGAGAGAGAGGTTAGTTCCATGAAATGAAAGGTCATACGATGTATATTCCCATCAATTACATTAACTTTTCCTATATCGTTGCTGTGTCTGAGATAGCAGAGTCTTAAGCTGTGATGTCTGGTTGATTTGTTGACGGCACAGTGTTTCCCCTCGGATGACTATTTGAATATAAAGTTGATATATAGTCTTCTACTCTGTTAAACATTAAGGAAAATAAGCTGTTTTCACTTGAAATAAGTACAAACATCTGCCAATAGAACGATAGTGAACATTTGCTTGGTAAGATTTCTTGAAATAAGAAAGGATATTTAGATAAATCAGATCTTGTAATTAGCTGGGAGATCTCATTTTGAACTATATTTGACCAGATTCAGGAATTGTTGTGTTACAATATAAGCCTCAAATGCTCAAAGGTGTTCTGTTTTCTGGTGATTTTCTAATAGATATGTAAAAAAACGTGTTTCATCTGGGATACAATTCAAAATAAGATTTGTTTTGACTTAACAAGATGATATCTCACTGCAGTGTTACTTCTGAAGTTATTATGTCTTATAGTCTTATAGTTATTATGTCTTATTTAAGTGTAAATACATATTCTGACTAGATATTAGACAAATATACTTGGCAAGATTTCGAGTTTTTGTAGTGTAGCTGTTTATCACACTTGGTATTTGGGTTTGCAGCCATGTGCCAGAAGATGTCATTGTGATAGATGGATGAGAGACTGAGGAGCTGTGATGTTGGAACAACTGGAACAACAACAAGGCCTCTGTGTCTGGGGGAGAGTGAAAGTGACAGTGCACCTGCAGATACCTGTAGAGTGGCTCGAGGCCCTTGGGGTGGGACAGGTACCAGAGTTAACCAAGAAAGGTATACTTGTTGAGGGATATATGCATCTTTCTGAGCACTATAGACAACCATTGCTGTCCTATTTATTGCATTTAGGCTTCCTAAACCTAAACCTAATTAGCAAAGAATACCATGCTAAATATTGGTCACATTAACATATTTTATGTTAACAAGAGTCTTCCTAGCATCTCTGCTGCTATATGTAGCTAGGTGTTAAACAATTATTTCCCGACATTTTATATAGCAAAAGGCTAATGGAAAAGCTAATGGACAGATCAATCAATAATGCCCAAAAAAGTGTAATTCTTCCATTATGTCTGAGTTGTTTCTTTTGAGTTGTTTCAATTCCTAAACCAGTTCCTGGAGCATTCTTAACTAATGTATGTGCCTAATACAACAACAAGTTTAATTGAGACAGAGAGTAAGTGATAGGACATCAAGAGGATGGGTATTTTTAAGTTATGTTGAAATTACAGCACACTGAAATCCACTGTTGCAGTTTGAATGATCGTCCATCCATCATGTGTCCTCGTCAAAACCTTGAACCCACAAGTCTCTTGCCTCAGAGGAAGAAATTGATCTTGTAATCTGTCCAAATGAGCTTTTAATGACGAAGAAGCTACAAGCATCATTAGCTTAAAGCTATCTATCAGTCACTCATACAGGATGTCATTCTGATGTTGGCAATGCAAAGCCGATGTTATGGTTTTTCGTCATGAAATATTCAGGGAAAGAGGTGCATTGAGAGTGGAGAGAGAGAAAGGGTTCAATGAGGGTTGAATGGGGACAGGGAGAACGGAGAGATTTAATTAAGGTGAATTCATTGGGTTGGGAAAGAGATGGACATTTTCTCTGATGGATGGGACGGAGGGATGGGAAAAATATGGAAACAGATGCGCCGGGGAGAGCTGCAGTCGTCTCAGATATACATAGTGTTGAAGCTGAGTGTTTGGAGGCCAAGCAGCAGTTTTGATCCAAGACACGGGATAACGTTGCACCACTGTAGACAGAATAACTCATGTTTGCAGATTTGATACCTCCTTCACACCAACGGTGTTTCGGGGCCGGTTCGGAGCTGGAGCTTGAAAAGCACCGGGTTTTCCTGTTCACACCGCAGCGGAGCAGCCTCTTAGCTCCGGAATCCGGTTCGTTTCAAGCACCAACACATTGTCCAGCTAGAGCAAAAGCACCGCATACGTCACGCTTACGTCGAGGCGGGGGCAGGGGCGGGATCAACTCCTGAACAACAACAAAAAGCCGGCGTTGTATCCAGTTTGTACACAACGATGGAGAAACTTAACAAGCAGCAGTGGTCCACTGAAGAGACCAGCTACCTGCTGGGAATCTGGTCTTCCGAAGAGGTACAGAGGAAGCTGGAGCACAATCAGCCATTGTTGTTGCTGTCGGTGTCAGCTGTGAGGGGTTTCCGCGCGGTTTGGCTTTATGAAGCAGGCACGCAAACGGTTACGTCATGACGCAAACAATGACGCAATGACGCAGCACCAGTCGGACTCTGGGCGGTGTGAAAAGAGCCGGAGCTAAACCGAAGAACCGGTTCTGAACCTGAAAAGCTCTAGCACGGAGCTTGAACCGGAGTTGCGTTGGTGTGATGAGGTATCAGACTGCAAAACGTTTAAAATGCACAGCTTTTAAATCCCCCATGATGGAATTGGGGAATTGTGCCGATCGGAAGGAAGTTCAATTTGGAGGAATCTACTCAGTTCTGGCATTTTAAAATGTCAAAGTGCTTCATATTTGATAGAAGACTCTTCTCCTCAGCAAAGTTGTATCATATCCATTACCATTAGCTTACAGCATTCTTAAATTATGTGCAACTTTACAAGGGAAAAAAAACACTTTAAATTAGTTAAGATTCCCACATATGTATTTAGTAACTAGTCCCTTTTTATAATAACTATTCTACAGAGGGTGCAGTTTTCTTTGCCATCCTTAAAGCCTGTCCACAGGAGTACATAGTCATAGTCTTTCCGTTGTCATGCTCTCCCACTGTAACCTTCACCTTCTCATCGCTTATTCTTGTTTTTTTAACGGACTAGAAGTCTTATTTTCGGGGCATGTTCAACCGTATGTCGAAACACACACACACACACACACACACACACACACACACACACACACACACACACACACACACACACACACACACACACACACACACACACACACACACACACACACACACACACACACACACACACACACACACACACACACACACACACACACACACACCCACACACCACCAACACACAACACACACACACCACACACCACACACACACACCACACACTCACTCATTAGGTGTTGAGTCAGGACACCATGTCCATACAAAATGTCACGGTCGGCCTCAAACTGATCCCCCGCTCACCACGGTGCTCTAAGTTTAGTCTGCTAATAATCATGTGTCCTCTGTACATCGCCTCCCTCACAGCAAAGACAAATGAGTTCATCAGGGCTGCGCACACTAATTTGAGTATGTGAGCACGCACATTTGTGTATTTATATTTTATGCATATGTGTCGCTACTGGAGGTCACAAGTGAGTTGGACATATTACAGTTTTTCTCAATTGCTAAACCCACTATTTAGAATCAAAATTCATTTCTTCAAAACAAGAACATAGCCATCTAAACAGAAACACACTTGCCATAACTCTTTTGCAAAATGCACTTACATGACCAAAACTGGAAATACTGGTCACAAAAAAGAACAAGTCGATCGAAACAGAACAAATTGTCCTCTAATGAGACAAATGTGTTTTCATAGCTGAAACTCTGGTCACCATAATAACACATTCTACCATAAACATATACATTTCTTGCAAAGTGCTCTAAGGCTCTCAAAACTAAAAATACCCCTTCCAAAACCAGATACCTTCTCCAAAAACAAACATTTGTCAGCTCATTAGAAGACTATTTGAACAGTCATTACTAAGTGAACACTAAATACTGACTACAATCATCAATACGCAAACCTCAAGCTATCGATATTGGAAACTGAACGGAAAACTGACAAGTCGGGAGAAACAAACTTACATATAGGAAAAACAGTATGTTACTGTAACTATGTCATTGTTTTTATTGTCTCCCTTTCAGAAGAGCACCGTAACAGAAACAAAAGATGAATAGCAATACACTGGAAAAAAAATAACATAGGTAAATAGTAAAAGCAGTAAAGCAGAGAATGAGATCTATATAGCTTTACTGATCTGCTCTTTGGCGTCTGTCTGGCCACATAGCCTCATCTACGTCACAGCGTATGTCTTCCCTTGCAAGGCAGCGTGGGAAATATCTCCTTGCGTGTCGACACCACCCTTGACAGGATTCCGCAGAGATGTCCCGACAGCCAGCATTCATTGCGTCCAAAAGGGGAGTCTGTCATGAAGATGATGGTCATAAACCTTCCATCTCCAGGCAGAGAAGAACTCCTCAATGGGGTTTAGAAATGGGGAGTATGGAGGGAGGAACTCCATGGCCATGTGTGGATGAGCCTCAAACCATGCCCTCACGTCACGAGAGTGGTGGAATGTCACATTGTCCCATATAACCACGTGAACCGACCTCACTTGATCCCTCTCTTCTGGTGGCACAAGTCAGTCATACAGGACATCCAGGAAGGCAAGGACACGTTGCGTGTTATATGCTCCCATTACAGGGATGTGAGCAAGGACGCCTTGTGTCGAGATACAACAATACACATTGTTATGTTTCCTCCCCTTTGGCCTGGAACAAAGACTGTTGCTCTTTGCCCAATAAGGTTCCTCCCACGTCTCCTCACTTTGGAGAGGTTGAAGCCTGCTTCATCCACATATACAAAAACATGTGGTAATGCATTGCCTTCCAGCTCCATCATTCGCTAAAGAAAATGAAACAAACAGAGGACCGTTTTACATTACTGTAAGCAGTCCGACATACTAAAAATATAGGCAAGCCATCACTGTGATTGAGGTCCTTACCTGTACATACCGGTGCCTTAACTCCTTCACACGGTCAGAGTTGCGTTCAAAAGGAACATTATAGATCTGTTTCATTCTGAGGTGGTGCCTCTTTAACACCCGGTCAATGGTTGCAACACTTATAGATGGAATGTTACTGAAGACATCCTGGTCTGCAATTATTCTGGCCTGAATCTCCCTTAAGCGGATTTCATTGTTGGCCACAACCATATCAACAATGGCAGACTCTTGTTCTGGAGTAAAGGCCTTTCCTCTGCCACCAGAGCGGGGTGCTCTTTCAGTTCTATCAATACATATTTGAGAATGTTATGTATTGTAATATAAAAACAGTGATCGAAACCTACATAAAAATAGAAATGCATGAAGTGCTGTAAAAAAGGGTTACAGTAGCTTACCTATTTTCGTGCCTGAAGATCCTAATAATGGATGCCACTGTTGATCTCCGTATATTGGGCTGAACCCTTTGGCCAGCCTCACTGAGGGACATGCCATGGTTTATGACGTGGTTCACAATAGTTGCACGGGTGTTGTCCGAAACTACTGTTCGCATTGGTCCCCTTTCAACTCTTCCACCACGCATACGTACAGCCCTCCCTCTTCCTCTGTGAACAACAGGGTTCCCTCTTCCTCTGTGAACAACAGGGTTCCCTCTTCCTCTGTGAACAACAGGGTTCCCTCTTCCTCTCTGAACATCAGGGTTCCCTCTTCCTCTCTGAACAACAGGGTTCCCTCTTCCTCTCTGAACAACAGGGTTCCCTCTTCCTCTCTGAACAACAGGGTTCCCTCTTCCTCTGAACAACAGCCCTCCCTCTTCCTCTCTGAACATCAGGGTTCCCTCTTCCTCTCTGAACAACAGCCCTCCCTCTTCCTCTCTGAACAACAGGGTTCCCTCTTCCTCTCTGAACAACAGGGTTCCCTCTTCCTCTGTGAACAACAGGGTTCCCTCTTCCTCTCTGAACATCAGGGTTCCCTCTTCCTCTCTGAACAACAGGGTTCCCTCTTCCTCTCTGAACAACAGGGTTCCCTCTTCCTCTCTGAACAACAGCCCTCCCTCTTCCTCTCTGAACATCAGGGTTCCCTCTTCCTCTCTGAACATCAGCCCTCCCTCTTCCTCTCTGAACATCAGGGTTCCCTCTTCCTCTCTGAACAACAGGGTTCCCTCTTCCTCTGTGAACAACAGGGTTCCCTCTTCCTCTCTGAACAACAGGGTTCCCTCTTCCTCTGTGAACAACAGGGTTCCCTCTTCCTCTCTGAACATCAGGGTTCCCTCTTCCTCTCTGAACAACAGGGTTCCCTCTTCCTCTCTGAACATCAGGGTTCCCTCTTCCTCGCTGAACAACAGGGTTCCTTCTTCCTCTCAGAGCTCCTCTACCTACTCGATCAGCCATTTTGTTCACACAAACATCTTACTGAAGTGAGGGAGGTCTTTTATAGGATTCTCACTAATTACAATTACTATAGGAAAGTCATTGATATCAGCTAACAGTAACATCATTACTGTAAGGTATACAGTACATTCCATGCAGTTACCTTTTTCAATGGGGTGATTGACTGATAACAAGTGTTAATATTTTGCACATCAAGTGTGAATTAGTGTAGCTATGGTCTAGGTTTGAGGAGTAAGTGTTATCCACTGTGAGAAGATTATTTTGTTTTGTAGACATGAGTTACACAACAGATTTGTGATGTTTGTGTAGAGAATTGTAACTTCAGTTAGAGAATTGTGTGATCTGTTTTGCAAAACACTGCTTAGCATCTGCATTTTGTGTGATATCAATGATAAATGGTATACTGTTGTAGAGAAATGGTTTTCTGTTTCGATGGCTGTGCTGTTGGTTTGATGAAAGGAATTTTGATTCTAAATAGTCGGTTTAGCGATTGAGAAAAACTGTAGTGTGTGTGTGTGTGTGTGTGTGTGTGTGTGTGTGTGTGTGTGTGTGTGTGTGTGTGTGTGTGTGTGTGTGTGTGTGTGTGTGTGTGTGTGTGTGTGTGTGTGTGTGTGTGTGTGTGTGTGTGTGTGTGTGTGTGTGTGTGTGTGTGTGTGTATGTTAATGCAGCTCCCCATGAATACATGTGTTCTTAGGGATACAAACCCTTTATTTGTATCCTCCGCCATAGAGGGTAATGTTTTTTAAGTTTGACTTTATCCGTCTGTCGGCACGATTACATAAAGACTACTTCATGGTTTAGGGCACTTTTTGAAAGTGGCTTTTGATCAAAGCACCAGCTAAATGACATGTAATGTAACATAATCAACTTTCTCTAATAGTTATATTGCAGAGGCCAACATATCAGATAGTTTACTACATGCAACAGCACCATTTTGAAGCTGGTACCAAAGCCCTTGAGCTGAGATTTTTACCCATCTCTCTGTAAATCTACAGTTCCCTTTTTCCACACTCCTAAATGAACTCTTTGGAACCTTTTCAGCGTCAGCATGTGTTTGTTTCTCTAATTGGCATGCATACCTGTCTCTTGTTTGCGCCTTTGCTCCCCTTCTCCTGACCTTGCAGGCCATTTCTCACGCAGGTGATTTCAGGTTGATTACAATGGAGTCCATTAACATTAATGAGCTGGCAGACGTCAGCAGATGTTGTCTTCTTGTCCGGCAGCTTGATTGGATTTGTCCTCCTGTGAGACAAACTCAAACAGTATCTCTCCATCGTCTCGCTCTCTCCCTGTTTCTGTCTTTTTCTCATTCTGATATTTTCTTAACTTCACCTCTGTCTCTCACCATTTCCCTCCCTCACTTGTAAACACGCACTTTTTATCCCTTTATCCTTTCAAGGCCAGCTCAGTCACCCACCTCTTGTAAAAAAAAAAAAAATCCTCGACAGACACAGTTTGCACTCACTGACCCTCCCTTTAACACACACACACACACACACACACACGCACGCACGCACGCACGCACACACACACACACACACACACACACACACACACACACACACACACACACACACACACAAATCCCTTAGCACTGACACACATATCTCCATCCCCTCTGCTTTCACACTCATGTCCTCTTCACATTCTCCAAACTGAATTAACCTGGAAGTGAGGCCAGAGCTGGCCCATTACATCCCATAATTACATTCATTTAGGCTTCAGCTCCATCTGAATCCTCAGCTTCTAGTCTCCCCTCGTCTCTCCCCTTTCTGACCCTTTGACTTTATCCCTTGTGCCTTTTCTTAAGCACTCGTTGTCCCTTTTCTCGCTAATTCAATTTCCAGCGCCTGGACATAATAATAGCAACATGTGACTGGCTCATTTATGAAATCCTGTGTGTTGTGCAGAGCAGCTGATGAAAACTCCACCCAATGAGCTGCTTTTGCTGTGTTTAAAGCCTCATAATGGCATGCTGCAGTGGTGTGACTCACACAAGACAGTCAGCTGGTTCCTGAGCTGTCTGAACACAAGGAGGCTGACATTAGGTGATGCCGAGGGGAGGAGAATAGATTAAGAATGGCGAAAGCTCAGCTGGTCCAGTGAATCACGGTTTCTGCTGGAGATGGTTCAGTGAACCCGACTCTATCACTTACTGCAGAGCCGTGTGTGCTGCTGGGATGAAGTGTAACAGGATGTTTGCAGCACCAGTGCACAGCTGGAAGAACACAAGGAATTGAGCAGCAGGGCCAGGTTAGCATGGGACTGAAGTGTGTCTGCTAGTGAACTGTCTTGTAGTGAGTAAGATAGAAATGTGCCTCTCTGTTTGTACTGAGCATGCCACGTTAACCAAAAGGTCTGATTTTGAACTTTTATTTTCCCTTTCCCTTAAAAACACATCAGGTGTGTAATGCCTTCAGTGCAAAATGCAGATGTGTGCGTTTAATCAATTTTCTACAGCCCCCTTTCCCCTGAAAAGCAAACACCTATTGTGTTCAAAACAACAATCATAAGAATAAGAAAAACTGAAATATATAGAAAAAGTATCAAAAAATAAATAAATAACGTAACAGATAATATACAGTATTTAGAAAATCACAATAAACTATATAAATATATATCTTTAAACATACATATGCAAATTAGATCCTAATTTAAACTAATTGCACATACAGTAATGTCAAAAGGTATATTTTAGTCACAGTTGTCTATCACATTTGAATTTACATATCTTATAATAGCTCATCTTATTAAGTTGCTATATTCACATAGTTATTGAGAAAAATATTTTTTAAAAGTCAGGTAAGAAAATGTATGCTTTGATATAAAGACAACAAGACAACTTTGAATTATGATGATTAGGCAAGTTTATTTATATAGCACCTTTCAACACAAGGCAATTCAAGGTGCTTTACAACAATGAAGGATATTCAGAAAATGGCATATAAAATCAGTCATTAAAAAGAAAAGCTAATAAAATAAACATTAAAAGAAAAAATACATGAATAAAAAGTTACAGTGCAGAGTGAGATGTGAATAGTTCAATTAAAAGCAGCGACAAAAAGAAAAGTCTTCAGCCTGGATTTAAAAGTAGTCAGAGTTGCAGCGGACCTGCAGGTTTCTGGGAGTTTGTTCCAGATATTTGGAGCATAATAACTGAACGCTGCTTCTCCATGTTTAGTTCTGACTCTGGGGACAGAAAGCTGACCAGTCCCTGAAGACCTGAGAGATCTGGATGGTTCATCATTTAGCAGGAGGTCAGAAATGTATTTTGGGCCTAAACCATTCAGTGCTTTATAAACCAGCAGCAGTATTTTGAAATCTATTCTTTGACACACAGGAAGCCAGTGTAAAGACTTCAGAACAGGAGTGATGTGATCCACTTTCTTAGTGTTAGTGAGGACTCGAGCAGCGGCGTTCTGAATCAGCTGCAGCTTCCTAATAGATTTTTTAGTGAGACCTGTGAAGACGCCATTGCAGTAGTCCAGTCTACTGAAGATAAAAGCATGGACACGTTTTTCCAAATCCTGCTGTGACATTAGTCTTTTAATCCTAGATATATTCTTTAGGTGATAGTAGGCTGATTTAGTTACTGTTTTAATGTGACTGTTGAAACTCAGGTCAGAGTCCATGACTACACCTAGATTTCTGGCTTCATCTGTTGTTTTGAACATTGCAGACTGAAGCTCAGCGCTAACTTTTATACGTGCTGCCTTGGCTCCAAAAACCATTACCTCAGTTTTATCTTTGGAAAAAGTTCTGACACATCTTCCTTCCTCTACTGACATCCTATCTCCTTCATGTGTTATCACATTGTCATATAGCTTATTATACAAGTTGGATTTAGTAGGTTTGTTAGCATTGTAATGTTGGCTTTTTTTATTTGCCACAATGTGACACAGCGACAAATGGCACTTGTACACCGGAGGACTTTTCAGAAATAGACCCAATTATTGTAAATATATACGCATGCTGTATAGAGACTTGAAAACACACATCTGCATGTCCTATATTGTCAGTCAACCTGCCTGGTTAAAAGGTTGAACACAATGTCACCTGTCCTCTTTAACAAATATACAGACACTATTTTCCAGGTGGTTTCATTCAGCACAATGCAGCAGAATGAGCCTCAGAAGAGCGTCCTCTTGTGTAGATATCCCACACAAAAAGCTCCCTCTTGTCCTATATCTGCTTCCTGCTTCCACTCCACAGCTCTCTCCCACAATCCTCCTCTCTCAGCTGTAATAATAGCACAGTTACCTTCAGGAGAGCAATTACCTCAATTACCCGAGAGGAGAAATCACCGTTACTCACAAATATAGCTGCGCGTAAATAATGGTATAGTTAGAGTGAGAGTAGCTATAAATATATATATTGCTATAATAGTCAGAGAGCTCAAGGCCAATGGGAATGTTGAAATTACACATGGTTGGTTATATAAGTGCGGGCACACTGGAAGTGGAAGTATTCACGTTCTCGAAGTGCAAGAAAAAGCTCAAAATATTTTAGAAAATACGTATTTTTTCATATGGTTTGTGAGTTCCTTCCTTATCCTTAGAATAAGTATTATTTTGTTTTTATACCACTAAAATAACTGCATTTAAAACCTTCAAATATCCAACATCTATCGCTTAACTTGACTTTCATGCCTACATTTGCCCATTAGGTCATAAATATTTAAGTTTTGAGAAATATTCAAGATTCAAAACCAAGTAATAAGGGCAATTAAGTGGAATAGGAAGGTATATTGCTTTTGTTACCTTTTTAAATTAGCTGACATTTTTTCGACATTTCCAAGAAGTCATTTCTGAAGTCTTTGCAGGTATGTATCTTTTCTCACACACAGCGTAACAGGAAAGTGTAAAAACACAACAAATATCACGTTAAATCATCTCCTCCATTCTACTTTACACAGAAAACATGAGGCATGAATTCAATATTTACACCTTCTCCCAGATGCATTACGCTATTATGCTGGTGGACACATATTTACCAAGAACATCCGTAGTTTTCCGAGAGAGGAAACCGCTCCAGGCCTATTTCGGGGCTTTGATGTGCTCTAAAGATAGTGTGTGTTTGTGAACATGTGAAGTGTTGCAGTCTCTCTGTCTCTGCGGTGCGATGCGTCTTTCACTTCATACCAAAATTCCTAATTACCGCAAGCTAACAGGGAGACGACAACACATCAGGCAGACATGCACATCAAACACAAAGACACACATGAGCACAAACACTGACTGATGGATAAAGCAGACCAGGAAACACAAAATCTGAATTTATTGAGTTAAAGAGCCGCAAAAACAGCCATATTAATAAATCCCTAAAAGGATCCAAACTGTACGTCATCCACCTCCTCTGTGACGATGCAAGCTGCAAAAACAGCCCATAGTTTCGGCTCTGGGATTGTTGCTATGACAACAGCAGCCTCCCCTGTGTACTCCAGACTATTGTCAGTCAGAGTAGCACTTTAGAAAGGAAAATACAAATCCATCTTGTCTTCCCTCTTTGTTTTATATTCATAGGAAAGTGGGAGGGGGGGGGGGGGGGGGGAGTTGTTGAACGGCAGGTTTTCTTTTTATCGGTAGCATCAAATTCCTTTGTCCCAGCACACCACTCTTGACTTGATTTGGACTTGACGGTTTTGAAGAGGTATTATTTGGTTGAGCGTTCTGAGTATCACTGTTATTTTCTGGAGGCTTAAGCAAGTTGATTGCATGGCTCCGCTGCCCATGGCATGCTCTGAATGTAGATGGAAGGGTGGGTTTGAGAAATGACAGGGAAAGGAAACGAGAAGTGAGTCAGGGTTGAGTCGAGTAAAGTCAAGTTGAATCTATTTGGTAAGAAACGCTGCTACTATTAATGCCAGTTCAAAGTGTATGATATATGTCTACCTTCTTATGATAGCATGTTAAAACTGCAGCAAACACAAAGTACATATTTGTATTCACTTACTTACTTGATATATTTTCTACTTTTATTTTCTACTGTTGATATGACCTTTATTTAACGAGGTAAAAGTTTCATTGAGATTACAATTTATTTTTCAGGAGCGATCTGGCCAAGAGGGCAGCAATGTATATAGTTACTGTTAGTTGTCTATTATTTTTGTATTCTATTCTATTTTATTATACTTTTAACTTGTGTAATGCCTGTTGACATGAACATATTCCCAATTTGAGATAAATTAAGTATATCTAATCATCTGAGGCTGATAGTATAGTATCTAGCAACCCTGAACAAACCCTCAAAGTGCTGGACCAGAAACCAACCGCTTCCATCACTGTACCATCCTCAACAAGCATAACATCCTGAGTGGGAAAGATTTAATAAAGTATAGGAACATCGTTCTGGTTTACACAATCCTGCACAATACAGCCCCTCCGCCTCTTAACTCATTGGTTACTCAACGTAACAACACCAGGCTGACCACTAGAAGCTCCACACGTGGCGACCTATCAGTCCCATTCAGGAAGAGTGCTTTTGGTCAGTCATCATTCTCGGTCAAAGCAATACAAAACTGGAACTCTACCCACTCAAATCAAAGACATACACCACCTTCACAGCTCACTTAAAAACATGGTTCACTGAGAACTACACCTGCACACACTAGTCTGCATTGAGTATGGTGTGACGGTACGTCCACACAGCAGCTTTTCAAAAATCTTGAAAATCTTGGAGCTGGGCGTGTCTGAAAGCTTGGGGATTTTTTGAGAGCAACGCGACCAACAACCAATCACATGAATCTCCCGCCCCCGACATACAAAGCAAAAAAACCCGGGGATTTTATGCGAGCAATATATATATATATATATATAAACTCCCCAAACAGGCGAAAACCTACCAGTTTCACCCACTGTCTCTGCCACCTCCCTCCATGCCTGGTTCCTCCGGTTTGTATCCCGGTAAATAGTCTGGTCGTAAAGAACCGGGTGATTTGCTACCGTAATTTCTCGTTTGGAATATGAGGAAATGAACTGCGGTCTGGTTCTCCCTGCTTACACGCGGTTTGATTGGCTAGCGCTTCTACTGTCAGATTTGCATAAACGGGATTTGATTGGCTGACGCTTCCAGCTCAGCTTCAAAAGTTGAACATTGCTCAACTTTTGAATCCTGGAAATCCTGGAAATCTTCGCTTCGCTCCCCCACAATGCAGTTCGGCGAAAAGCGAGGCCAAGTGACGTCATCCCCATTCAAAGTCGATGGGCAGAGAAGCGTTGGAAGCGTTGGAAGATTTGTTTAAAGCTGCAGTGTGGACGTACCGTGACGGAGCCTACACACGGCGGCGTGCGTTGCCGCTTGGCGGTGGGCGTGTCTTGAGCTTGGGGAGTCAACCCGAGCAACGCGACCAACAACCAATCACATGAATGTCCCGCCCCGGACATACAAAGCAAAGCATTCATGCTACATCCATGCTGGCTAAATATACTGTCTATGCTTGCTAGCTGTCCATTCAAACGAAGTACACTGGATATAAACTCCCCAAACAGGCGAAAACCTACCAGTTTCACCCACTGTCTCTGCCCACCTCCCCCCATGCCTGGCTCCTCCGGTTTGTATCCCTGTATGTAAAGAGGGACTGGTCATATAGTAGCCTACCGGGTGATTCCCTACCGCCACGATAATTTTCTCCTCCATTTTTTGACATATGGGAAATAACTGCGGTCTGGCTCTCCCAACATACACGCGGTTTGATTGGCTAGCGCTTGTGCTGTCAGATTTGCATACGCGGGATTTGATTGGCTGACGCCTCCGTCGAGGCGGCAAAAGTAGAACATTGCTCTACTTTTGCAGCGAGCACAGCGAGAGAAGCTACGCTTTGCTCCCACAATGCAGTTCGGCGAATCGTGACGTCACCCCATTCAAAGTGAATGGGCAGAAGCGTTGAGGCGGCAACGCACGCCGCCGTGTGTAGGGGCCGTTAGTGTTACATTTTGTGATCATGGATGTTGCCCCTCGTTTCTGTTATGTGATTGTGATGTGCTATATGTGACATGTACTGTATGTAGTAACATGTGTTGTTTATTGTTCTCTTTTATCCTCTCTTATCCTTTCGCCTGTATCTTCTTGTCTTTCATCCTTTTTATTTTATTTTATATTTTTTTATAACTAATGCTGTTGATATATTGTGATTTTAAGGGTGTCTATTACCATCTGGCAGCAGCTGGAAATTAGCCATGTTGGCTAAAGCTGCTCCATTTACTGTTTATCGATGGGGACTGTCCACGACACTATAAATAAATACACTAAACTAAACCATCTTGTAACTTAGTGAAAACGTTGACCTGATGATGGCGCTAGATAAAGTGAGTACTTTCACGAAGTTGTTCCTATTCATCCTGTAGGACCGGGGGGTCAAACTCAAATACACAGTGGGCCAACATTAAAAAATGGGTACTAGTCGAGGGCCGGACTGGTTCAATGTTTATTGCAGATCTTGAAATGAACTTATTGCACATATTAAACCTGGAACTAACAAAGCTTAAATGATTGCCTATAAAAACCACATTAAACATTAAATAATCGGTTGCATTAATTTCTTATGGCTCTATCTCCAGAGTCATTTCTTATGAGTACATTTTCCCACAGGCCAACAACAGCTTCAAAAAAACTATTTCCCTCAAAGAGAAAACCAAACATGCCCTGTTGTCGTGAGAGAGAAAGTGCAGAAGGAAACATGTAAACTCAGTGTGCTGCTCTGTGATGCTAGCTCAGATACTTGGCATCTCATCTTGGGTGCAAGTTCATCAATGTTTGGGCTCAGGCTCTGAGCTGAGGAGACCCTCAGGATGGAGTGAAGGTGTGCGTGCAATATACCGGAGGGCCAGATCTAATAGTAATTAAAGATTATCCTGCGGGCCGAAATTAAATCCACCACGGGCCTGAAAACAAAATTGCATGCATTTCATTGAACATTTTAAAAACAAAAAACCACCCTCATATGTTTGCAAGCAAATAAGTCATTATATCACCAAAGCAATTACGATTCATCCACTGGAAACCATGAACGACAGAACTACATTTTATGACAATGTTTCCAATACTTGTTGATGTACTTCAGTCAATAATTTACTAACTACAATAACATTTAGCTACCTTCACAAGGCAGAGTAGTTGGTCTTCTTGTACTGTATACTGTACTTTCATGTTCACCAGTCAGCTTTCTTGTGCTCTGAATATCTGCCCACCGGATTTCTGTCAAGGATTACATGTTACTGCCTTAAGAACAGCTTTGATTCAATGTAGTTCAGTCAAACTAATGAGATGTATTCAACAAGAGATGAATGACTTACATTTAAAGGAAATACAACTGTTTAGAGAAGGAGGAGATAAAAACTGGTGATGAAAAAACGATGCATGAAACAAAGTGAAACTGAAAAGAAGATTTCCCTGCAGCTTGAGGAGAAGAAGTGGGGTGGATGTCAAACTTGAAGTAGCCTTTCTTCTCCCTGATTTACTAGATAAGCGCTACTCAGCACACAATGTTGAGAAGGAGTCAAAGTGAGCCAGGATTTAGAGTTTGCAGAGTCAAAAGGACGGCTCTGTATCACACCGACCCAAGTCAGAATGATCTAAGCTCTCCATTAAGGTCGAGACAAGTTCAATTAAGTCATTCTGAAACCTCCGAGAAGGCAAGAAAGAATGCTGGGGTTGCACTGACATGAACGAATCAAAGCTGGAGCGTAAATCTGGGTGGGGAAATTGGACTTGATAGTGAGAAGGATTCCATAAGTAGACATTTAACTTCGAAGTACGTACGTATTCATCCTCTGTGGACCTTGAATGTCTTAATCCATTTATAGGCCAATCCATTTTGTTCATGTTGGATTTATCAACCATTTTTTGACCTGCTGTTGGCACTGGAGGAGTAGACTGTAATCCCCAAACTCAGTAGGGTTCATCCTCTGGGCCCAGGAGTTCAACACTTTTAATCTCAATCAGATCCGATCAGATTTTGAAATCCCATTTTTTGTGATCCAGGATCAGACAAGTCGGCCAGATGTTGTCCCTGGAGTTCAAAGCAATTCAGGATAGGATCACCCTGATCCAGATTACGACTTTTCAAGATGACTAGATCCTGAATATCAGTGCTTTAATCCCACCGATCTCCATCTTGTGGACATGAAAAATAATACAAGGAAGACAAGAGACCACATTGCAGACATCTATTGTCCGCAATTACTTTTGAAAGGTGATGACAGATGATGGACTTTTTTTTTGTTGAAGATATTTTTAATTGAATCTAATTTACATTTGTGATTGACAATCTTTGTTGTGATACTTTCATGAGCATAAACATTTATGTCATCAACATTTGGTTGAAAACAAAATAGGCCCCCACAAACGTGAGCAAAAAATGAAAAATAAAATGTATTTCCCATGAAGGCTAAAAATGGTGTATTATTTCAGTTAACAAACTTTGCCATCTAATTTAAAATGAAACATATTTTTAAATAAATGGTACAGTACATTTTGCTCTGGGAATCCACTGGAAACCCACCCCTCTGGTGGGATCAGGATAATCCAGTTTTTTGGGATCAAACTGATCCCAATCCTGTGTTCGGTTTGAACTACCCGTTTTGAAGATTTGATCCAGATTAAAGCTTGGATTGGATTTCCTGATCTGATCGGATATCAAGTGATAATCCTGTTTTTTGGTTTTGAACTCCCCAAAAGATAAATCTGATCTGATCAGATAGGGATTAAAAGTTTTGAACTCTTGGGCCCTGGAGATTAGGACAATCTGTACAACATTTCATTTCAAGGTTGTTTGATCGCCCTGCCACTTCGCCATCCTTTAAACATAGCATGAAGCTAAATTAGGTGTACTACTTATTCAAGGATACACTGCCTGATTTTGTTATGACTCCCGAAATCCCCCAATTTCCTCAGTTTTCTTGCAGGGTTTCAAAAACACCTCGTTTTTTTTGTGATTTGGGGCGCTATAACAAAAACAAGAGTAAATGCAAGAAGAACGTTTAGATAGGCAATATCAAACTTTGCTCCTTCCATCATGAAGTAATTCCCTGTTTCAAACGGATGATACGAGAAGCCTCAGTCAGAAGCGATCGTATCTAACCAGTGTCAGGAAGGTAATTACCATCAGAGCTTTGGAGTGCAACATTATCACTCTCTCAATGTAGTCTGGAGGACAGCAAATCAGACTCAGAGCACTCACACGAGCACTCATGGGAAAGTGAGAAGCAGCTTCTGGGACCACACTCGGCACTCTGAGAAACCTCCATGTTAGACTCTGTTAGACTCAGATTATTGGGACATCATCAGGATCTGACAGAAAGTAAATGCATGCATACTGGAATACTTCAAAGAACAACTAATTTATCTGATATCTAAGATTCAGTCTTTCAAATCATGCATTTCTCCGCCACAAGTACTTGATTCATATTTTTTCAATAATAAATACCGATTTGCAATCACAGATGTATGAGCTTGTGCTACATTTTACGATCTCATGTTTGATCTCTCAGAAGCTATTGTTTTAATCAGCTATTTAAGTATGCGTTTCCAGTAGGAGACAAATAATTTCCATCCATAAATCTGATTGAAAAATACACTTATGACTATTTGTAGATAACATCGCTGATTTGATTTAATCTCACAGGCATTTTTGACAGCGCCAGAAATGTTAATATTTGCAAATCAAGATCAATGGAAGAGATTAATCAAACAAATGTCCTCATTCCATTTGAACAATATTTGATTATTTCGCAAGAGGATCTATTAATCTCTGCATAACTAGCAGCACTGCAGAAAGAAAATAAACGGACCAAACAATTGGCTCTCATTGCGATAAGAAAGGACTACAAATATGTTTTTTAGTCTGGATGATCCAATTTTCATTTGTAACCCTTTATCCAACATTACTGCATTTGTTAGTTATTGCCACGCTACTTCTAATAAGAAATGTTCTGCATTTCTACAGATAAAATAAGGTAATGTGTGTGTATTAGTTCGATGTTGACAATCAAACTGAAACTGCAGTTGAGGTAATAGAGATCCACATCGTTCAAAACTAGAGGAAGCTATCGTAGCATGTTAGCTGTGTTGCACATTTCACTTTTATAATAATCTGACCTGCTGGAGTGTCAATAGATCAAATGTAGGTGACAGTAGAAATATATGTTTTGAATAAGCTGTGTTTACTTGTTGTCTGGCTAGTGGACAAGCTAGCTTAGCCAATGACTTGCAAAACTGGCTCGCTAAGCTAACTTAGAGTGATTAGCGCCATCTTGGTTATAAGTTATTAGTGTGCTTGCTCACCAGCTAAATTGAGTAACCTATCATTTACAGGGTTGCCAACTCTCACGCATCTGGCGTGTGACACACACTTTCACTCTCAATCTCACGCTCTCACGCTGCCCAAACTATTCTCACGCCAAAAACAAGATGAACCGGCGATCGTTTTTGGTTGGTTATTTACAATGTTGAGTTGACAGCCTCCCCGCCCCCACCACTCTTAACGTTAACAGACAGCAGAGCAGTGGGAGCCGGTTGGTCAATCCCCGACCCGTATTGCGCATGCGCAGATCTAAGATCCAGTAGAAATGATAAAAAGTAAAAGTCTGCTGCTTATTGTTCTACTAGGCCAAAATAGAGTCAAAGAGTATATGAGAGTGAGTGTGTGTTAATTAATATATTTGGCAGTTAGGGTAAGTAAGTCTGTAGATTTGTTTGTGTGTGTGTGTTTCATGTATAGGCCTCTCACGATAATTAATTTTGTTGGATAAATTTTCCCGGAAATTATTGCGATAAACGATAATATTGTCGGCACCGTTGTATGACCATTTTAGACCACTGACATAATGATAATATATAATAATAATTCAAGTACATCCTTTCAAACTGCTAGTCACATCCTCATGTAAATGGCAATTTATCGAGGTCAGAAAAGTTATGGAGTTCATTTTTATTTATCGTACGATAAGTCAATTAATTGCTTATCGCGACAGGCCTATGCACACAATAAAACAGTGGAAACAAACATGTGTTTGACTTTCAGTAGTGAATGAAACTTTGTGCCCTTTATAGTCTGTGTCCAATATTGTGTATTTGTATATATTGTATATATATCCTATATATATGCTAAGGTCCCGCTACTGACACGATAGCAGTCATTTCGTGCGCATATGTGTAATTAAACCCATGATATCAAAATCTCACTCCAGCCAGGTACCCAAAGTTGGCAACCCTGATATAACACACAGACTCTTAATCAATTACATACTGTCTTGTTAGAGCTGCAGAAGAGGAAACTACAAGGTAATGTGTGTGTATTAGTTCGATGTTGACTATTAAAATGAAACTGCAG
This sequence comes from Gymnodraco acuticeps, assembly GCF_902827175.1. Taxonomy (NCBI): domain Eukaryota; kingdom Metazoa; phylum Chordata; class Actinopteri; order Perciformes; family Bathydraconidae; genus Gymnodraco; species Gymnodraco acuticeps. The sequence continues at coordinate 136,216 of NW_022991810.1, forward strand.
GAAATAAATAATCACAACAGTGAGTCGAGTTAAGAAACATCTCGAGAGAAAAGAAACGCCAACACTTTATTGTGTACTTTATATTATTAGTGTGATAGTATTTGATTTTCAGTTTTAGTTGAAATTAGTTAGCTTCATAAGCCCACAATGTCTGTGACAGAAACACGTTATTTCTGCCTTCTGGGAATACAACTCGACACCTCAATTATAGTCATTTGTAACTGTAAGAGTTAGAAAATGTTGCAAACCTAGGACTTTCTAAAAAACAATTTAAGTTTGGAAACGGTTGTCAAGCTTTGCAAACATGAAGTCTTTTCTTAGTTCCTGAAAGAACGACATACTGTAATGGACCCACATTGCAGCATTAATAAGCTTTTGCATGTCCACGGCAGAATTCATTAGAAATATGTTTGATGATCTGCTGACCTTGCACTCTGGGAATCAACTCGCCGAATGACCTGTTCATATATAGAAATAACTATGAATGTAGCTCATAAATGTTTCTCATTTATACGCAAATGTTATTAATGGAAAACATCAAACTGCACGCAATGAAAAAAATCAATTTTACAGACTAAGCACTTCATACTTGGCAAAGAAGGTGAGCTAAAATCCAGTTTAAGGTCTTTAACTCTTAGATGCACGAGTGACTGGACCCGTATTAGAATAATATGTGTTTTTATGCCATTTTTGTCATTTTGGTTAAGAAGAATCACTTGTATAATATTTAGTATTATATTTTGGTTCACATTAGAAATATTTTATATTTAATTTTTCACAATTTATAATTTTAGAAAAAAAAATTACATTTTGAAAAAATGTTTTGAACATATTGTTCCAAAGATCTCCGCTATTCCGAGACCCTCACATTATTCCAGTCCCTTTTCAAACTCATCTCTTCTCCTCTTGTCTACTCATAGCCCCCCCCCCCCCCCCCATCAATCCATGCCGGTTGATCAAGTTTGATAGTCCTATACCCCCCACCCTAACCTTCCCTTACATTAAAGCGATTTTGAGTCCTTGAAAAGCCCTATGCAAATATAATGCATTATTATTATTATTATTATTATTATTATTATTATTATTATTATCATACTGACAGGTATCAGATCTTGCTGTGTACAATAATCTTCCTGAGAGGTGTCCCTTGTGATGTAGTCTGTGTGGTCTACAGTGAATGTATTCCTGTATTCAGGTGATAAGAATCAAAGGTTCCCATAGGATCCCATAGGAAATGCATGCAGGTCCTTTTTGATCCACTTATGGAAGCTTGGGGTAGTAATACAAAAACTACAATTTCTTAAAATTTAAATTTAAAATTTGAATGGCATGTTATCCAAAAAAGGTTTTTTGAGGAATAGCTGGAATATGACATGATACAAAAATCTAATTACAAAGATACTTCAAGAAAACCACCTCACCGGGTCCAAAAAGAGCATCTAAGGGTTAAAGGACATTTTGTGTGGATAAATGCAGAGACTTTAGTGTGCTAGGTAAATGAAGATAAAGCATCCTTTTCCTCTGCTCATGGATAGAACTGGTAGAAAGAAACAAAGAGGAAACTATTTTGTGCAAAGAGGATAAGAGCTTCTGTCCAATTATGGTGAAATGGGAAAGCTATTTGGGACTTTAGAGCTCTGCAATGTGGTAGATTGGAACAAAAATGTTCAGCTGAATTCAAAGCTTAACCATATCGGTACCACTTTACAATAAGACTACTTATAAAAGGTTTACGAATAGTTTGTAATTCATTTATTAATTAGGTTGTGAACACTTTATAAATCCTTAATAAGCTTTTATAAGACATGAGATAAACAGGGCGACTGTGACCGGTTGCTTGCCAAATAATGAGCCCACATCTGTGCTGCTAAGCCTTATTAGAAACGGTAGTAACCCATTCATAAATGGGAATGTGTTTTACACTTTACAATAAGGCTCCCTTTTGGCAGTTATAAATGTTAGTAACTCATAAATAAATGGTCATAAAGAGATGCCAAGAAACATCAAGATGGATGGGGGGGAATCAACTCAGTGAACAACAGATACCAAGGATGCTGGCTGATGAAGAACACGAAGTAAGCTAGTGCCAATATAAGGCTTCGTCATCTTGCCAAATAGTGATCCTGTGATGATGTATGAAAACTATGTTAGAACTGGTTTATAATTGGTTCTTAATGATTAATAAAGTGTTTACAACCTAATTATAAGCCCTTTATTAATCCTTTATAAGGGTAGTCTTATTGTAAAGTGGTACCACCATATATATATCCAGATAACTGCCGTAGAGTACATGAGTGCAAATGTTGGAAGGGCTTTTTATAGCTGGAATTATTACTAATAAAACTAATAAAGCCACAGTTATCGCAACTGTTGAAAAAAGAGTAAAAGGTTAATTCTGAGGGCAACAAGGTATGGTCTTATCAGGATCAATCAATCAATCAATCAATCAATGTTTATTTATATAGCCCAATATCACAAATGTTACATTTGTCTCAGTGGTCTTCACAGTGTGTACAGAATATCAGTATGACAATACGACACCCTCTGTCCTTAGACCCTCACATCGTACAAGGAAAAACTTCCGGAGAAAACCTACAGTTTAAAGGGAACATGGGAGAAACCTCAGGGAGAGCAACAGAGGAGGGATCCCTCTCCCAGGACGGACAGACGTGCAATAGATGCCGTGTGTAAATTGAAAAGATAATACATTTGCAACATAGGTCTAAATGTTTGGAAATACATGTGTGTATAATAAGAAGATGAATCCACGAGGATATCCATCCAGGACCTATGATCCAGGACCACAGCCACGACTCAAGATCCAGGGCTCGTGATCCAGGACAGAGGAGTGCAGGATCATCCATGACTCCGGATCCCGGCGTATATAGACACCAAAAAGAAAGACATTTGGGGAAGCTGGGTTAATCGGAACATGAGAGTTCACAGGTATAGACAGAGAGAAGGAAGAAGTAAGATGTCCCGCCGACAAACTAAGCCTATATCAGCAAAACTAGGGGCTGAATCTAATCAGCCCTAACTATAAGCTTTATCAAAAAGGAAGGTCTTAAGCGCACTCTTAAAAACGGATAGGGTGTCTGCCGCCCGAACACAAACTGGAAGCTGATTCCACAAATGTGGAGCTTGATAAGAAAAGGCTCTGGCTCCCATTGTACTTTTAGAGACTCTAGGAACAACCAACAACCCTGCATTCTTGGAACGCAATGCCCTAGTAGGACAGTAGGGTATAATGAGTTCTTTAAGGTAAGATGGCGCCTGCTCATTAAGGGCTTTGTAGGTGAGAAGAAGAATTTAAAATTCTATCCTGTGTTCTATAGGGAGCCAGTGTAAGGCAGCCAGAACAGGAGTAATGTGGTCCCTTTTCCTAACTCTGGTTAGTACACGAGCTGCAGCATTTTGAATCAGCTGAAGCGACTTGACTGACTTCTTGGTACACCCTGATAATAAGGAGTTACAATAATCCAGCCTTGAAGTAACAAATGCATGGACTAGTTTCTCTGCATCGTTTTGAGGCAAGATATGCCTGATTTTTGCAATGTTACGTAGATGGAAGTAGGCGGTCCTTGAAATTGATTGTATGTGGGCGTTAAAGGATAAATCCTGATCAAATATAACACCAAGATTCCTTACAGTCTCACTGGAGGCCAAATTAATGCCATCCATAGTTATTATATCTTTAGATAATTTGTTTCGTAGATTCTTCGGGCCAAGTACAATAACTTCAGTTTTGGTCGTGTTTAACATCAACACATTTAAGGTCATCCACGTTTTTAAGTCCTTGAGGCAGTCTTGAATTTTATTTAGATGATTAATTTCATCAGGCTTGATTGATAAATATAGTTGAGTATCATCCGCATAACAATGAAAGTTTATTGAATGATTCCTTATAATATTGCCTAACGGAAGCATATATAATGTGAACAAAATAGATCCGAGCACTGAGCCCTGTGGCACTCCATGGCTAACTTTGGTTTGCGTGGAAGATTCATCGTTAACACGTACAAACTGAGAGCGTTCAGATATATAGGACCTAAAGCAGTTCCCTGTATGCCAACTAAGTGCTCTAGTCTTTGCAATAAGATATCATGGTCGATAGTATCAAATGCAGCACTGAGATCGAGCAAAACAAGAATAGAGACAAGTCCCTTGTCAGAGGCTATTAGAATGTAATTTGTGTTCTAAAGCCAGACTGAAAATCTTCAAATAAATCATTGTTTTTTAAGTAATCACACAGCTGTTTTGCGACCGCTTTTTCAAGAATTTTTGAGAGGAACGGAAGATTGGCCTCATTTATGCTGACATATTCTTCATGTCTCAACCAAGTTTCAGTGAGACAGCATATATCAATATTATAATCTGATATTAAATCATTTACCAATATTGCTTTAGATGCTAGAGATCTTATGTTTAAGAGACCACATTTAATCTTCCTGTTTTGTTGCACTGTAGTAGTTGTTACATTTACTTTTATTAGGTTATTATGTATGACACCTCTATTAGGTTTTACCTTAACTTGTCCTTGGGCAGACACACACACCGTTAATATTGGGTATTTTATTGGGTTCGGGATTCCTATGGATGACTGCCTAGGAGAGAGCGCAGAGAAGCGTGTAAGACTGCGACTCCGCCTCCTGGTCTCAACTCCAGTTTGTCATGGATTAAGTCCACAAAGCCCTGAAATGTTTGCCGAAATGAGATCGGCACCATCCAAAGTAGGATGAATGCCGTCTCTCTTAATCAGACCAGGTTTTCCCCAGAAGGCTGTCCAATTATTTACGAAGCCCACATTGTTTGCTGGGCACCACCAAGACAACCAGCGCTGAAATGATGACATGCGGCTATACATGTCATCATTGATCAGATTGGGGAGGGGACCAGAGAAGATTACGGTGTCCGACATTGTTTTAGCATAACTACACACCAACTCCACATTAAGTTTGGTGCATTCTGATTGGCGTAAACGAACATCATTACCACCGACGTGAATAACAATCCTACTGTATTTACGTTTATTTTTAGCCAGCAGTTTAAGATGCGCCTCAACGTCGCCCGCTCTGGCCCCCGGAATGCATGTGACTGTGGAGGCTTCGGTCTCTAAATTCACGTGTCTCATAATAGAGCTACCAATAACCAGAGTTGGCTTCTCAGCGGGTGTCTCGCTGAGTGGGGAATATCTGTTAGATACATGAACGGGTTGGTGGGGACCTGCGGGTTTCGCGTTATGCCCCTTCTGAACAGTCACCCAGTCTGCCTGCTGCTCGGGAGTTGCCGGGGGACGGCTAAGAGGAGCTACCTTTTGCCGGTCCGCACCGGCTAACATGGGCTTTACTGTAGCTGAGTTACTTTCTAAGATGCGGAGCCGGGCTTCTATGGCTATGATTCCCGCCTCCAACCTAACAACTATACTACATTTAACATATGTATCGGTACCAGTAAAGGAGGTAGGGAAGTAACCAAACATGAGACAGGAAGAGCAGGAAATAACACCCGAGGGTGGGGAAAGAGCCATGGCTAGCTATCAAGCTAAAGTAGCTACCGTTAGCAAACCCGAAAAGAGTGTAGGCAACTATGGAGTTACTGTACAGTCGCTAAGAGAAGGAGAGTTGTGAGTGCTTAAGCTGTAGTAACGTGTGATTACAACGTCAGGCAGATCAAGAGTTTTAAAACGATCGATTAAATTAAGATAATAAGCTATCAGCAACAGAACAGGCACGCGGGATACCCGGAGATGACAACAACAACCGGAAGTTACAACATACTTACCGCAATAGTGGTCCGTGTAGAAACAATGCAGAGTAGAGTTTCTACCATTCCTGGGTAAGATTACCCCTGAGGCTCTTCATGTGGTTCTTCATTCCATTTCCCAGGAGTGTCTATTAGTAGCTGTGTCAACTTTAAAAGTGTTTGGCAAGCAATTCTTTGACACCTCTTTTATTAGATAGCTAACAGATTCCAGAGAGGCCTTTGAGAGTTCTATACTGACAGGAGTTTAAGATGAAATGCAAACTCAATGAAATGGAGGCAGGTGAGAATTAGAGGAGTGGAGGTACTGTACATGGAGAAGGTCAGCAGGCCCCATATACACAGGAGACCAGAATGTGTTTGTCGAGGGAAGACTGCAAGCAGCTGAAGAGTAATGGATGCAGAAGGATGAATATAGGCAACGCTATGAAGACTGGCAGGCTGTGATTGAGATTTGTTTAGGAAACTGGTTGGCTAAGACAGGATGCTGGCACAGTGCAGCATGTGAACTGAAGAGGAGAAGATAACTGGATACACAGACATCTTCAGGGAGAGAAAAAAGAACTTTCTTGCTGACAAGCTCGCATTTAAAACAGCAAGGAAGCTTAATGAAACAAGAAGAGGTGGCTGGATGATGTATCAGAGAGCAGCTAAGGGGTAATAAAGAGAGTGGAAGTCATCTGGGTATATTCAGAAACTGATAACTTAAGGTCAGGCAATGAAAACACTTAGTTTTCAGATTGATGTAAATCATATCTGACGTGCTCAAGTGGGCTTAATGGACCTTTTTCACAAGGGCATTTTCATTTGTCATAGTAAGATAAGCACAGGTGAAATTGATAACATTATGGTACAATACTTAGACATCCCCTGAGTCAAATTAAACTGCATTTTATGTTTATTGTGCATATTCAGTGACTGTTTTGACATTTGCTTTTGAGGTAATGGAGATCCGCATCGTTCAAAACTACAGGAAGCTATCGTAGCATGTTAGCTACTGTATGTTGCACTATTCACTTTAACTTTTCAAAAAAATAGATAAAAGCTAGTTTAGAGTGATTGGCGCCATCTCGGTTCCAATTTATTAGTGTGTTTGTGTTTAGCTCACCAGCTACTTTCTACTTCTTACAAGTTGAACCCAATTACCTGTACTTTCTACTTCTTACATGTTGAACCCAATTACCTGTACTTTCTACTTCTTACATGTTGAACCCAAATACCTGTACTTTCTACTTCTTATATGTTGAACACAAATACCTGTACTTTCTACTTCTTACATGTTGAACACAAATACCTGTACTTTCTACTTCTTATATGTTGAACACAAATACCTGTACTTTCTACTTCTTACATGTTGAACCCAAATACCTGTACTTTCTACTTCTTACATGTTGAACACAAATACCTGTACTTTCTACTTCTTATATGTTGAACACAAATACCTGTACTTTCTACTTCTTACATGTTGAACCCAAATACCTGTACTTTCTACTTCTTACATGTTGAACACAAATACCTGTACTTTCTACTTCTTACATGTTGAACCCAAATACCTGTACTTTCTACTTCTTACATGTTGAACTCAAATACCTGTACTTTCTACTTCTTACATGTTGAACACAAATACCTGTACTTTCTACTTCTTACATGTTGAACCCAAATACCTGTACTTTCTACTTCTTATATGTTGAACACAAATACCTGTACTTTCTACTTCTTACATGTTGAACCCAAATACCTGTACTTTCTACTTCTTACATGTTGAACACAAATACCTGTACTTTCTACTTCTTATATGTTGAACACAAATACCTGTACTTTCTACTTCTTACATGTTGAACACAAATACCTGTACTTTCTACTTCTTACATGTTGAACCCAAATACCTGTACTTTCTACTTCTTACATGTTGAACTCAAATACCTGTACTTTCTACTTCTTACATGTTGAACACAAATACCTGTACTTTCTACTTCTTACATGTTGAACCCAAATACCTGTACTTTCTACTTCTTACATTTCTAACACAAATACCTGTACTTTCTACGTGTTACATTTTGAACACAAATACCTGTACTTTCTACTTCTTACATGTTGAACACAAATACCTGTACTTTCTACTTCTTACATGTTGAACTCAAATACCTGTACTTTCTACTTCTTACATGTTGAACTCAAATACCTGTACTTTCTTCTTCTTACATGTTGAACACAAATACCTGTACCTTCTACTTCTTACATGTTGAACTCAAATCCCTGTACTTTCTTCTTCTTACATGTTGAACACAAATACCTGTACTTTCTACTTCTTACATGTTGAACTCAAATACCTGTACTTTCTACTTCTTACATGTTGAACACAAATACCTGTACTTTCTACTTCTTACATGTTGAACCCAAACACCTGTACTTTCTACTTCTTACATGTTGAACACAAATACCTGTACTTTCTACTTCTTACATGTTGAACACAAATACCTGTACTTTCTACTTCTTACATGTTGAACTCAAATACCTGTACTTTCTACTTCTTACATGTTGAACCCAAATACCTGTACTTTCTACTTCTTACATGTTGAACTCAAATACCTGTACTTTCTACTTCTTACATGTTGAACACAAATACCTGTACTTTCTACTTCTTACATGTTGAACTCAAATACCTGTACTTTCTACTTCTCTCATTCTCCAAACAGCTGGTTCCTTTAGTCTGAATGTGTGTTTGATGCGTGATCATTATTCTTTAGAGTCATTGCGTGCCTATTGATTTGAACACGATCCGTGTATCCATCATTTCCTGGTCTTCTCTAAAGAAGAGGGACCAATGGAAACGTTGTCATGTTGCCGTTGTTCAGCATGGAAACATTCATTAGCTAACAATGACATTATTGTTCTATTAATATAAAGGGAGGTCAGGTACTCTTTAAAACAGCTGCTAGTTATTGTGGGGGACATTTCTGAAGCAATTGGAAACAGGACTCAGAGAGGCACGAGGAGAGCTGGAGCTTTTATGGCAAACACTGTTGGTTTATTTGGAGTCACGGCTGGATAATTGACAAGACAGGTGGTGTGTCACGAGTTGACACAGCGGTTGCCAAACCAATTCTGAATAACTCTTCTGTAGCTCGAGGTTTTAACTAGTTCGGAGTGTAATAATCAACATTCTTTATCAGTGAGACCAAACAATTATGGACCCTGAATCTAACTAGAGCTCTCGTCCATAGAAAAGAATGTGCGCCAGGGAGCCTTCATCCCTGAACAGTAAACTACCTCATGGCGGCTTGTGCTCTGTCATAGACTGGCAACAACAATGCGCCCAAGCTGCTCCTCCTTAAGGGAGATAGCAGCAATATCCAAGGCCGTAGACCTATGCCATGAGAAAGGAGTCAGTGAGAGGAGAACATTATGAACTGTGTCGAAGGTTGAATACCTAAGCAAATTATTCCCTAACAGTTATGGGTACTTTTTACTGAAGTACATTTCAAAGCCTCTTTACTTTGACTTGAGTAAAGAAGTTTAGTCAGTACTTCTACTTTTACCAGAGTATTTCTAAACAGGAGTATCTGTACTTCTACTTGAGTAACGGATGTGTGTACTTTTGCCATCTCTGTTTATGATTCAGTGCTGCGTCACATTTTATGGGACAACAACAGCGATGAGCATTTCACAGCAGAGTACAGGCCAGTTGTAAGCAGCTTGGCTTCTGCAGTGGTGTTCTACTGCGGCAGCTATAAACCAGCAAGACAACAGAATAAAAGTGATTAAATTACCACCATTCTGTAATGATGCCTCATCAAAAATATTTTATCTACCCTCAAGAATTGTTTGATGGCGCATCTTTCTTGTAAAACATCTACATTTTATCCAAATGTTTTTTTATTATGCATTGAAACCAGTTCCCCATGTGGCTTCACAGCAATCAGCCTTTCGCTCTGAAATGTGTCATCGCTCAAATTCACACATCGCAGCTTTAAGGCCATTCCATTTCCTTTATTGCCATGTTGTGGAGATGACTTGATGGTGGAGAGAACTTGTTTTGGGTCGCACAGTGGCCTATTAGAGGGAAGCTGTTCACTTTAGTTTGCAGTATTGAGTTTGATGGAGCCCTTTGTATATATAATAAAGCCTGGTGTCGAATGGTATTGGAGATAATAACAGAGAACAGGAAAGACAGCGAGAGAAAATTGAAAAATATTAGATTTTATCTGAGTCAGGTCTTCTGCTATCGGTTCTGAGAGTAAAACAAAACATGGAGAGGCAGCATTTAGCTGTTATGCCCCGACACTCTGGAACAAACTACCCAAATCATGCACGTCCGCAGAAACGTTTACTATTTTTAAATCGAGACTAAAAACATATCTCTTTGCCGCTGCTTCTAATTGAGATGATCATATTCGAACTACAGTATGCCTTTTAAACATGTATTGTATACCTGTGGTGTTTATTTTAATTATTTAATTATCTTTGCTTTGTAATGCCTGTTGTAAAATGCCATTATATATTATGTGTTTTTACTGTATTTATTTCTAAAAAGTCTTTTAATTTGTTTTGTAAAGCACTTTGAATTGTCGCGTACAGAAAAGTGCTATATAAATAAACTTGCCTTGCCTTGCCTTGAGTCCTCTGTTTATTTGCCCTGCTATTCCCAATAGGTACTTGCTCTACTCTAAGGTAATTTCCTGGGATGGATAAATTGTAGCAGGCATCTGAGATTAGAGAGGGTGCAGTGGTAAAGTGCTATTTTTATAAGTGGGGAATGGACTTAACACCCTCTAGGGGGGTCCTCACCTCCTCTAGGGGGGTCCTCACCTCCTCTAGGGGGGTCCGGGGAAATGCTCCCCCAGGAAGATTTTTTTTTTAAATATTGAAGTTAAAAGCATCAATCTGGTGCACTTTGAGAGCAAAATGAAGAGATCTATGGATACATCTCAACACCCATATGAAACAGAACTGTAAACAGATTTACTTTTTCTTTATGGATATTTTACAAATCACTCCTCTTTTAAACTGTATTCTTGTTTTACTGTCATATAGTATTTCATTTTTAGTGAGTGAGTTACTCAGATGAGTACCAGGAGACTCTGGTACAGTTGTGGTGAAGGCATCTGACGTAGGCCTACTTGAACCGAAATGTCTACATGCATAGCAGAAGATGGCATGTTTTTAACATGAATATTCCAGCCAATCTCTGTTTATAAACCATGAGCTGCAAAATGAGCGCCTTACCCCACTGTACAGGCGAGTTGGGTGCTTCTTTAAATACAGTATACCTGGGCAGGCTCTGTTTTGCCGAGGTCTTCTGGCACTTGCGGGCCGCCGAGGGGTGGCGGTGTTTGAGGCAACGAAGACAGCTGCGGCTGCTCCGCCTCCGTGGGCGAGGCGGGCAAAGCCGGCGAGTCGGGCGGGAGGACGATAGTGTCCACGACAGTGGCCGCGGGTAACGTAATGTCCCCATGATCTGAACTGTTATTACCTGCAGTAGATGCAGTGTTACTGCTGGCGATAAGAGTTGGTTGTTTTAACCATTTTCTGATGTCCATCATTGACTATATTCTTCTTATTATTCTTATTATTACTACAATTAGTATTATTGTTATTATATATGTAATATTTTTCACTTTAGATTTTTTTTTTTTTTCACTTTTAATTTTTCAAATGACGGTGCATAAAGACTCAACTGAGGGTGCAATGCACCCTTATGCACCCCCGTAGAACCGGGCCTGAGTTGTAGCTGCCCTACATTTAACTTAAATCTCCTTTCTTGGCCACGTGGGGGCAGCAGAACAACCTGTTAACACAATGGTGACATACTTTATCAAGAAAAACATATTTAGTAACAGAAGTAATGTGTTAAGTAGAACTTGTGCCTATAGTGCAGATACACATAGCGATGGCACTGTGTTGACAAATGTTGTTTTTGCTTATTTATACATTTATTTTTCTATGTATTCATCCAGACGATCATTTGGGGTCATTTCTATGGCCAACTGACATAAATGATAAACTGTCCTTTTCATCTCTGTCAAGTCTTCATCAACTCTGGAGGAAATATATCTTGCTCTTCAGCCACAAAATTCCCTTTTGATCCCTGTTGAGAGGGCCATATTTCTTGTTTAGGAAGAGGTGACGTTTCTGTGTGGTGGCATTATATCAGGGGGAGATTCAGGAAACATGGCGGGGGGAAAGCAGTTATACAGACAGGCAGGGGGAAAAGAGCAGTGGAGGGAATTCAGGAGAGAAATATAGAGAGGGAGGCTGAGACAGAAAGAAACAATTGACAGGGAGAGGGACAGAACAGAGGTAGAGTAAGAGAAATCAAAGAAAGAAAGGCTGCATTCGATTTGAAGGTGACACTCCAAAGAAAACAAAATGGCGTTAGTGTTAGGAGGGTGAGTGTGTGTGTGTGAGGAAGACAACAACCTGTGTGCCACCAAAGCTATTCCAGTCACTCACATGCGAGCCCCGTCTGCAGCTTTAATCCCGAGTCTGTGTGAAAGCCGCTCTGTGCTGCGTGTTTACGAAAAAACTGATTAAGATTCATGATTGCCTGCTGACTCTGGGCAAGGGCGTGAGACTGATTTCTAACCCGGGAGGCAACACTCACACTCTGCAGGTGTTTGCCACTAACTAATAAAAAGGTAATAACCATAATTATGAGGACAGCTGCACAGAAATAATGGAAGCAGCATGTCATGGAAGAAACTATTAAGCATTGTTTAGTTAAGCATTGTTTTAGAGAATATGTGAGTCACAGTTTCTCTGATGTGCGAGCTCCTGATCCTGGAAGCTTAAGCTAACTGAGCTAACTAGCTAACGGTACTGAAGTTAGCAGCAATTAAGCTTTCTGGTGGAAACTCTGTAAATCACCAGGAATTGAGGCAGATTAGCTGTAGGACAAAAGAGTGGAAATCAGAACATTTTCTTGCTTCACAAAAATTAGGGACATATTTGGTGGTGTGTCACTTCCTTTTGGAGATTGCACCCAAACAGGCAAGAACAGACGTTCGTCAAAATGATTTTGAAGCTGTTATTAAAAGAGTGAACAAATCGTGGCTTTAAAGACATTTTAAGTGCAAACAGACACAGTTGTATAAAAAAAGCATGTGTCAAAGTTAATATCTGCAGACATCATAAACATCCTGTCAGCAACCGTCACTGTCAAATTATGTTTCTTAGCTCTTGCATGTACCGAAAATATTTTTACGGTGTCACTACTGACTTTTGAAACCTTGCTAATGTGTGCAATTAGACCTTCCTGATTGGACAGTTGGCATAAATGAACCCACCTTCTGAATTGTGTTCAGACCAATGTGTGTAGAGCAAAGTGGAAAACAGAAGGGTTTGTGGGTACCAGAGTCGCCACGTTTGACAGCGGCGACCATTAGAAACATATCTGGCTGTAAAAAGGGCTGCTGTGAAACCATTAAGGGGCTCAGACATCTGATGGTGTGAGCCAGGGGGAGATCAGTGGCCATTTAAAGGTGACTACTCCCACTACTGCGAGAGTGTTTGCAAACAAATAGACGTGAATGCAGAGTCAGGATATCAACACACACTCCATAGTTGAGGTCCAGGCTGGGAACACATCCGTCAACGCTGTGTCTAAAAACAGAGATTGTGGTGGTTAAGAAAGTGCCCAGAGGAAGGGAAAGAGGATCGAATTAGATGTTGGAAATGTTGTGGTAAAGACAGAAAACCTCTTACATGCTCTGATCCTAGTGAAACTAAAGAAGCATGATCAGTTTAATGAACTTGAAGTTTAAAACTAGCTAACTGGTTATTAACTATTATATAGGTCTTATCTTCTTATCTTCCTGCATCTTTCTTGCACCATTGTATTGCTTGCTTGTGTATCAATGTGTAGCTTGTATAGTTGGAGCTAGTTTTAAATACTTAATTTACAAGTAGCAGTGTCATTTATGATGAATATGGTATAAGGATATTAGGGATGTAACGATAAATAAACGTCTCAATACCGTCGTGAGACTACCGCGATATTACATGGTTCATTTTTTCATTTTTTTCATTTTTTAAACCTTTATTTAACCAGGTGGTCCCATTAGCCGCGTTCACACCAAGTACTTTGCCGTACTTAGTTCCCAGCACTTAGTTCCCCCATGGAACTAAAGAGCAGATCGCGTTCACACCGGAATAAGTTCCCTGAGGGAGGATTAGGCAAATGACGTCACTTCTTCTTCTTCTGCTTTGGGTTAACTGGCAGGCCGCAAACCACTTCACGGCGTATACTGCCACCCGAAGTCCCCGGCCGGAAGTCCCCGGAGTTGGGGAGTAGCAACAGTGCTGAACTTTCTCCATTTATAGACAACTTGTCTTACCGTGGACTGATGAACATCAAGGCTTTTAGAGATACTTTTGTAACCCTTTCCAGCTTTATGCAAGTCAACAATTCTTAATGGTAGGTCTTCTGAGAGCTCTTTTGTGCGAGGCATGGTTCACATCTGGCAATGCTTCTTAAGAATAGCTCATTAAAAACTGGTGTGTATTTGTATAGGGCGGGCAGCTTTAACCAACACCTCCAATCTCGTCTCATTGATTGGACTCCAGGTTGGCTGACTCCTGACTCCAATTAGCTCTTGAAGAATCTTTAGCCTAGGGGTTCACATACTTTTTTCTACCCTGCACTGTGAATGTTTACATGGTGTGTTCAATAAAACATGAAAACATATAATTGTTTGTGTGGTATTAGTTAAGCAGACTGTGTTTGTCTATTGTTGTGACTTAGATGAAGATCAGAACACATTTTATGACCAACTTATGCAGAAATCCAGGTCATTCCAAAGGGTTCACATACTTTTTCTTGCAACTGTAGAAGGTGATAATGTGTTTTCTTGTTGTTTGTATGAAAAAGGTGAAGTGATAGTGTGTTCCTTTAGTTGTAGAAAATATTGAGAGGTGGCGTGTTGTGGCACTGATGCAACGAGGGATAATAAATAGACGGAGGAAAATCATCTCTGTGGGATGTTTGCGTCAACGCATGAGTGCTTGAGAAGGTCATTTTGATAAATGATAAAACACTTTGCACGTTCCTTAAACGTAGCTTATCCACAACATGACATGAATTACCTAGTTGAGAAGACTGATACTGCTTCTCTGTTTTAGTT